>NC_142868.1:38626337-38779302 GCF_051225735.1 Oryctolagus cuniculus | reverse complement strand
GATGAAATATTCACATTTGCAGAAGACATGATATTGTACATGGAAAAATCTAAACGCTCCACCCAAAAAGCTATTAGAACTGATAAACCAATTCAGTAAAGCTGTAGGTTGCAAAATAACCACCAAAAAAAAAACTTAACTTTTACGCACAAATGATGAACTTGCCAAAAAGAAATCAAGAAAGAAATCTCATTCACAATAGTCCTGTCCCCTGTCCTTCTCCCAAATCAAATATTTAGGAATGAATTTTAACCAAAGCAGTGAACGAGCTCTACAATGAAAATCATAACCCATTGATGAAATAAATCATTGAGGATACAAAAAATGGAACGATATTCCTTATTCATGGATAGGAAGAATTAATATGCTAAAATGCTTATGCTACCTACAGATTCAATGCAACCTACAGATTCAATGCAATTCCCATCAATATACCAATAGCATTCTTTACAGAATTAGGAAAAACAGAATCCTAAAATTCAAATGGAATTACAAAGACCCAGAATAGCCAATGATCCTGTGCAAAGAAAATCAATCTGGAGGCATCACAATACTTCACTGCAAAGCACATTACTAAGCTGTAGTAGTTAAAACATGAAGTCAACTGGTCTTTGACATAATTCCCTAGACCATTAATTGGAGAAAGGATAATCTCTTCAATTAGTGGTACAGGCAAAACTGGATGTAAATATGTAGAATGAAATTACAATCTCACCATGTACAAACATCAACTCAAGATAGATCAAAGACCTTTATTTAAGACCTGAGACTATAAAGTTCCTAGAAGAAATTGTAGGGGGAACACTTCAAGATATTATTGTATGTGATGACTTCTTGGATAATACCTCCAATCCATCTTTAAATACAGAAATACAGTTGTATGCCAGCTTAGTTCAATTTACTCTCTCTTAAGCCTTATCCATCTATCTATATCATTTCATGATCCTTACTAAACTAACAAATGAAATAATAACAACAAATTAATTAGCCTAATTGTGGCCTGATTATTATAATTTATAATATGATTATAATAGTATAATATAGTAGATTTTCCATCAATAGTTGATACCTACCCTTGTATTAAATTGTAATATCTTTGAAAACTATGAATGCATTGATTTTAGTTCTTCCGTAAATACTTATATAGCTCAGTACCCAAGAAATGATAGAAGACAAATAAAAACATTTTAATAAAGGAGGAAAGAATTTGTGTGTTGGTGGACAGATGCAGACTGAAATTCAGAGACCTAATGAATACTAATGCAGTCATACCAGGTTGCAGTTGAAGCCATGTCATTGTTTGAAAATTCCTGAAAAAAAAATTAGATTCAGAAAATAAGTTGATGTACTATAATACTACTTGGCCCAATGTAGCTCACCATCTGATTTTATAAAATTTTATCACACAAACACCCATTCACTGACAGGTTATTTAAGATTATTTTATTACTATGTTGACAGCATTTAGTAGTCACTACAAAGACCATAAGACCTGCAAAGCTTAAAACACTTAGCATCTGGTATTTACAGAAAAAGTATGTCACTCCTGAATTATATCTACAAACTTTACACACATCTCAAAAAACTAACACTACTTTTTGTGAATGAGAAGTAGACACAAAGGACAAAGAATGGAAGAAAACATGTGGGTGATTGCATGAGAATGCCTGCCCTGCCCAATCAGGATGCTGAGAGAGCATGGCTCACCATGCTTCCCAGGAGGGACCCTGTAGCCTGGCTGCTGGCAGGTGGCAAGAGCCCCAGGCAAATTTACCCCTACCCCCACCAATCAGGCTAACTGCTCCCTGCTGTAGCCCAGGCCCACCTGGAAAGCTACCTTAGCTACATGACTTTCAAGCTGATTGGAGAAGCATAACATCACCAATATCAGCTTCGTCCTCTAGAATTAGTATTGCCCTGAATTAGTTATGCCCCCTCTGCCTGCCCTTTAAGAAGTGTACGTGGTCATTAATAAAGTGGACATTTCACTGAAGCCTGTCCCCGGTGCTTCTTGTGGAAGAACACTTTCACCCCGCTCTCCTGGATGGTGTGAGCCTTGCAGGACAAGCCTGCAAAAACAAATATGGTATACTACAAAGAAACCATGGTAAGCATTATGTTTGGAAACAACATTAGGTTAGTCTCAGATGATATGCAGAAAGCTATAAGACATAAGAAGTATGCTCAATTTTGTAACATCCTGGTGGTAGTGATTACTGTGGGAAGAGCAGTTATGATGGGATGATAAGTGATGCGATGATCGCTTGTCTCCATTGTTTCACTAGGATAGAACTCACCAAGAAACAAGTGACTGCAATTGGGTTTCAAATGAATATAGAAAGACGTGTTTTTGTGTTTGTGTGTGTGTGTGTGTATTACAGAGAGAAAGTTTTTGCATATACATATATACTTGTGTGTGTTTGTGTCTTGGTATTAGTTTATTCTGATCGTCATACCAGATGACCTGTATAACTATTCTTTATGATTAAATATGTATTAAAAATCACTTGGTACCCCACAAATATGTGCAACTCTTATGTGTCAATGTTAAATTGTATAAAATCATGTAAGTTTTTAAAAACACACCTTTGGTTCACTGATTTATCCTGAAGCATATTTTAAATGGATTAATTCTTATTTAAGAGCCATAGAAGATAATGTTTGCAATATTTACAAAGGTAAAACAGTATAATTTTAGGTTAGTCATTTTCATATTTATTCTTTAGATATTTACTTGATTTGTTCTTTCCAAATATGTAAACAATTTTACATAAAACTCTGATTTCCATGGTCTCAAAATATATGGTTACATAGTGTTCTTAACTTGGTTGAATAATCTGAACTTCTATCAGTTTTCTAAGTCATTACTGTCAACAGTTCTCCATGAAATACTCTTCACACAGAAAGACTGAAATCTATAAATTTAAGAAACAATCTCATTTCATTTTTCTTTTTGATTTTTTAAAATTTACACAATAGGAAAAAATTTAATATATTTCATATGTACAGTTTAAAGAATATAATGATACTTCCCACTCTCTGTTCCTTGCTTTTGCCTTCCCTCCCTACACATGCATGAATCTTACAGTAAATAAGTAAATCATTGTGTTTGAGCACTATTCTTGTCTATCTCTTATTTTTGCTATGGAGATCATCAAGATGTGCTTTATTTGGGTAGAAAAGAGAAATAGCAGAGCAGTAACTGATTATTATTACCCCAGGATACCCAGAAGAATGAATCATTAGATAGGACTGTAAAGATAAAGATTCTGGTGACCAGACTTCCATGTAAACCATGGTGTTTACTAGTAGACAGGTGCCAGGTACTCTCCAACTTTGAAATATTTTAGCTGGATGTACCTAGCCTCTGTAGTTTGCTTATTCCCTTGAAAGTGGGCATATATGAATTTATGGAACATGACTGGCTAGAGAATGGCAGAGGGAGATGCTATATATGCCCATTACATATATACATATACATGTGCTCATATGTATATAATTAGAGAATCATAGCTTGTTTGTGAACAGTGTTTCTGAACAGATTGCTTGAAATTTGTCCTTTGATCTGAAATTAAAATGGGGGCTTAATGATGTAAAGAAACAGGTCTTGAAAGCTCTATCTGAGAGTTTGGGGCTCCTCCAGGAAAGGATTGCTTAGTCTGTGTTTGGAGTTGGGCTGCACCCTTTGCATTACTATTAAAGTTTCGAATTCAAAGAGATCTGTCATCAGTCTGCTTTGATTATTTAAACCTTTGTGGTTAAAAAAAAAGTTTGGTGGCAGCTGTAGGATTATTGTTTAGATCCAGGAATGATAGCATCTAAGTCACCATTTTTTCAAAAAAAAAAAATAACAAGTTTGAAAATTTGATGTTGGGATGGCTTCCTCTATATTTCCAGGTGTGAAGTACCCAAATTTGCTTATATTGTACTAGAACAAAAATCACCAATTGAATCAGAACTTAATGGAATAAGCCAAGAGAAACTGGTTAAGAAGTTACTCAAAGACTGCTGATCAAAAGAAAATTTAGCAAATACTATTACTATTTTAAAGTGGTTATTAGTATCTGTACTGAAAACCAAATTTCTCAAGAAGGAAACCATGACTATGCCTTGGACACCTGAGCAGACAATAATAATCAATCACAGAATAAGTCATGTCTAACATCTGGTCATTAGCAATGTAAGTAGCTGAAGCCATAACCAGGAGACCCTGTTGAAGAACCTGGACATTCTACAGAGAAACTAACAGATGCCTGATGATTCCCTGCTGGCATAGATTCTCAGCATAAATGTCTTCCTGATAATTTATTTTTTAAATATTTCCAGAGAAAAGGTAGATTAATTAGCGTTCTTCAGAAAAAAAGAATCAGCAGATTGTGCATACCCTTGTATTTGAAGAAAAAGATTTATTTTAAGGAATAGTCTTATGTAATTGTGGAGGTTTAGTAAATTAAAAAGCTACAGGATCAGCCATAAAGCTGGTGACCCAAAGAAGTGTTACAGTTAGAGTCCAAAAACAATTTGCAGGATGAATTCCTTCTCCCTAGAGAAGGTCAATTTTTGTTTTTTTAAGGTTTCCAACTGACTGGTTGAGGTCCATCTACCAGAGGTAAAGGCATTCACCTTTGCTCAGAGTTTATTGATTTAAATATTAATTTTACCTGTAAAACATATTCAGATAAATCCAGAGTAATGTTGCAAATTGTAGCCCAGACAAGTTGACAAATAAAATTACTCATCAAAAAGGTATCAAATTGATGAAAGTGACCTAGATACCTATATGGTTTGACAATTAATTTCTTCTTAGACCAACAAATGAGGGATTCCTTCAAAGACATAATGATGATACAGATGTGAGCAAAGCAGACTTAGTATATGATGATGAAGTACCAAAACAAATTTAATTACATTAACAGAGAGCATCATAGGTTCTACATATAAAGAAAGAATCTTCACAACTATCTTATAAAAACTTGCTATTGAGGAGCTAAGAAAATACTTAGAAACATTAGTCCAGCTTCTACAAATAATGCTGGACTAAGAAGAAGAAAAAAATATATGTAAGTGTACATATATATATATATATATAGTGAGAGAGAGAGATAAGTAGACTTAGCCACCATTGCAACACTTTTAGTTTCTTTTTTTTTTTTTTTTTTTTTTGACAGGCAGAGTGGACAGTGAGAGAGAGAGACAGAGAGAAAGGTCTTCCTTTACCATTGGTTCACCCTCCAATGGCTGCCGCGGCCGGCGCGCTGCGGCTGGCGCACCGCGCTGATCCGATGGCAGGAGCCAGGAGCCAGGTGCTTTTCCTGGTCTCCCATGGGGTGCAGGACCCAAGCACCTGGGCCATCCTCCACTGCATTCCCTGGCCACAGCAGAGGGCTGGCCTGGAAGAGGGGCAACCGGGACAGAATCCGGCGCCCCGACAGGGACTAGAACCCGGTGTGCCGGCGCCGCTAGGCGGAGGATTAGCCTAGTGAGCCGCGGCGCCGGCCAGCAACACTTTTAGTTTCTTAGCAAATTGCCTTCACTATACTGAATGAATTTTACAAGGTAAAAGACTTAAACAGGGATGGCACTGTTGTGTCATAAATTAAGCCTTGCCCTGTGGTGCTAGCATCCAACATGGGCACCGATTCAACCCCTGGCTGCTACACTTCGGATTCAGCTCCTTACTAATGTGCCTGGGAAAGCAGAGGAAGATGGTCCAAGTTCTTGGGCCCCTGCACCCACATTGGAGACCTGGAAGAAGTTCCTAGCTCCTGGTTTTGGATTAGCCCAGCCTTGCCAATTGAGGCCATTTGAGGAGTGAACCAGCAGATGGAAGACCTCTCTCTCTGTCTCTTCCCCTCTTTGTCTCTTCTCTCTCTCTGTAACTCTGTCTCTAAAATAAATAAATCAATCTTAAAAAACTTAAACAGAAAACTTTATGTATCTTTTTGATAAAAACATATAGCATGAAAAGGACTTAAGAAACCCCAAATCTCATTTCCGATACCCTGTGGGAATGCAGAGACATCTACCACCGTAGATAAAAAATAATCTAAGAATTTTATGAATTATTTTGTAATTAACATACATCTGAGTTCAAAGTGCAGTGATCCCCATGGTAGACTGTGGTGGTTAACATTTATATGTAAATTTGATGGATGTTTTTTGGATGACGGGAACTTTGAGGAAAACCTGTTGTCCACCATAAAATAGATGGGCTTCACCTGTGGAAGGCCTGAATAGAACAAAAAGATCAGCTTCCTCAAATAATAGGGAATTCCCAGCCTCCCCCCTTCAGACTGGAATGGCAATGTTAGCTAGACTCTGGTCAACTGAACCTTCCTGTATTTCTTAGACTTCTACATTACATCTTCATATGAACAATTCCTTGAAATAAATATCTTGCTATGTATGTACACTATTTCTCTCGAGAACTTTGACTAATACAAGGAGAGAAAAGGTTTTCTAAAAGCCTTAACAATGAAACTTTGGGGTCAGCACATGGTATAATTGGTGGGTCCTCCACCTGTAGTGCCGGCATCCAATGTGGACGCGTTTGAGTGAAAGCAGTGGCAGATGGCCCAAATCCTTGGGCCCCTGCACTCACATGAAAGACCTGGAGGAAGCTCCTGGTTCCTGGCTTTGGATGGGTGCAGCTCCAGCCATTGTGGCCATATAGGGAGTGAACCAGCAGACGGAAGACCTGTCTCTGTCTCTCTCTCTTTCTTCCTCTCTCTCTCTCTTTCTCTCTCTCTGCCTCTCTGACTCTGCATTTCAAATAAATAAATAAATCATTTTTCAAAAATGAAACTTTAAAGATTCATGAATTCTGTGGTGATGGATAATAAATTCAAAGTTAAACTACAAACTGAAATGTATTTTTAAAGAAAATATTCTTTGGCTTTGTATCCTGTTTTTCTTTGATTAATTGGCATAAAAACTATTTGCAAGTGGGTGATGGGACTCTGTCTTTATAATGCTCACTTGAGATGTTAACTAATTTGGCCATTTGATCAGGTTTAGTTGTATATCCTAAATGAGATCCTGAAGAACTGCCCAGTCTCCCCTTGGGAGTAAATAGTAAGACATTTTGTGAGAGCAGTAAAAGATGACTACTCTGATTAAAGAAATGGATAAAGCAAGAATTTGATTCTCATGAATTTCCATTTTAATGGCCTAATTTTGCAGTAAGACAATTATTCATAAATAATGACAGTCATTCTAAGAGTCTGCAAGGCTTTCACTATAAAATGCTATACTCAGTAGTTTAAATAACAGAAAGTAATTTTCTCATGGTTCTGGAGTTTGAAAAGTCTAAGACCAAGGTACAGAAAATGTGTGGTTTGTGGTTAGGACCCTTGCTTACTTGTAGATTGCCTCTGTACTTTCCTAAGACCTTTCTTTTGTATATCCATGACTAGAGAGCTCTGATGTGTTTTCCTTCTCTTATAAGGACAGAAGTCCTATCACGTTAAGTCCATACTCTATGACCTGATTAAATCTTTATAACCTCCTTTTGACCTTTTCTCAAAAATACAGTCACATTAGGAGTTAGGCTTCAGGATATAAATGGGGACACAATTCAGTACATATCCATAGATATCAAGAATTAAACAGAATGGTTCTTATAGTTGCTTCAGTCATACTTCATATGGTAAAACTATTGGAGAAATGTAATATGCTAAGGGCAATTACTGCATTGTAATAACTTGGTAATTGTCTTATTTTCCTTTTTTATCACAAAGTCCACTAAGGTATAATTGCATCAGCAACTAATGACATCCAACATACATTTTTGTTTTGCCATAGATGGTAGACTGTGCCAGAATACTGTGATAAACTGATATTTCAGTTTCTAATTCACTAATCGTTACAAGTAACTTAGTACAATACATTGAAGATTTTATGATGAATAGCTCCATAGGAAGTAAGATAGAGAACTTAAGGAATCTAGACCTGTGCTAAGTGTGATAAGTACAGGCTGCTAAATCTAATTATAAATAACAAGATTATGGATAACCTCAGTTAAAGTGGCTCCAATACCAAGTTTCAGAGAGAGTCCTCTATAATTTGGGACATGCTCAAGCTGACTTGCCCCAAATGGTAGAGTTAGAAACATACCAGGGGACTCCAATTTAATCCCATCAAGGTGGCATGTACCAATGCCATCTCACTAGTCCAAGTGATCAATTTCAGTTCACAATTGATCATAATGAAAGGACTAAGAGTCAAAGGGAGCACATAAGCAAGTCTAGTACCTGCTAACACTAACCGATAGAATAAATAAAGGGGAGAGTGATCCAACATGGGAAGTGAGATACTCAGCAGACTCATAGAATGGCAGATGCCCTAAATAGCACTCTGGCCTCAGAATCAGCCCTAAAGGCATTCAGATCTGGCTGAAAAGCCCATGAGAGTATTTCAGGCATGGAAAGCCAAGACACTCTGGCAAAAGATCTCTGTGAGTGAGATCTCAGTGGAAAGAACAGGTCTTCAAAGAAGGAGAGTCCTCTAATCCTGTACTTGTCCAAATGTTACTTCTTCCAGGCTGACTTTTTATATGTCCAACATCAAACAACACAGACATACCAGAAAATGCCACTAGAGGAGGAAGAATATGGATGAAAGTGGACAATAATGAAATAGGAGAAGTACATGACAAAAACGTGAGGGTGCATTATTATATCAGGAAAGTATGCATTAAAAACATTACTGATCAGCCTTTGTCATCACTGTTGATGTACAATTTAATACTATATCCCTTTCAGTATTTTTGTTTGTTCTACTTAATACCATTGGTTGAGCTATGTAATTAACACACAATTGTTCTTAGATGTTTAAAGTTAACTGAAAAGTGATCTCTGTTAAATATAAGAGTAGAAATTAGAGAGGGAGGGGATGTACAATTTGGGACAGGCTCAAGCTGATTTGCCCCAAGTGGTGGAGTGAGAAATGTGCCAGGGGATTCCAATTCAATCCCATCAAGGTGGCATGTACCAATGCCATCTCACTAGTCCAAGTGATCAATTTCAGTTCACAATTGATCATAATGAAAGGACTAAGAGTCAAAGGGAGCACATAAACAAGTCTAGTACCTGCTAATACTAACCGATAGAATAAATAAAGGGGAGACTGATCCAACATGGGAAGTGAGATACACAGCAGACCCATAGAATGGCGGATGTCCTAAACAGCACTCTGGCCTCAGAATCAGCCCTAAAGGCATTCAGATCTGGCTGAAAAGTCCAAGAGAGTATTTCAGGCATGGAAAACCAAGACACTCTGGCAAAAAAAAAAAAAAAAAAAAAACACAAACCACCTAAATGAAAGATCTCTATGAGTGAGATCCCAGTGGAAAGAACAGGTCTTCAAAGAAGGAGGTACCTTTCTCTGAAGGGAGGAGAGAACTTCCACTTTGACTATGACCTTGTCTAAACAAGATAAGAGTCGAGAACTCAAAAGGCTTTCATGACTGGAGCATAGGGAGATTACTGATGCCATAAACAGGAGTGTCAATTTGTAAAGTCAACAACAGGAGTCACTGTGCACTTACTCCTCATGTAGGATCTCTGTCCTTAATGTGCTGTACATTGAGATTTAATGCTATAACAAGTACTCAAACAGTATATTTCACTTTGTGTTTCTATGGGGGTGCAAACTGTTGAAATCTTTACTTAGTGTATACTAAACTGATCTTCTGTAAAAAAAAAAAAAAAAAAAAAAAACAAACCAGAAATTATCAATTCCCAACTTGACTCTCACTGGGATTAAACATGACAATAGGTCTGATCTGATTTCGTCATCATTTAAAAAATCATCTATTTTTTTTTCACTTTATGTTTCTGTGTGGGAGAAAACTATTGAAATCTTTACTTAATGTATGCTAAACTGATCTTCTGTATATAAAGAAAATTGAAAATGAATCTTGATGTGAATGGAAGGGGAGAGGGAGTGGGAAAGGGGAGGGTTGCGGGTGGGAGGGACGTTATGGGGGGAAGCCATTGTAATCCATAAGCTGTACTTTGGAAATTTATATTCATTAAATAAAAGTTAAAAAAAAAAGAGTCAAAGGGATCACATAAACAAGACTAGTGTCTGCAAATACTAGCTGATAGAATAAAAAAGGGAGAGAATGATCCAACATGGGAAGCAGGATACACAGCAGACTCATAGAATGGCAGTTGTCCTAAACAGCACTCTGTCCTCGGAATCAGCCCTTAAGGCATTTGGATCTGGCTGAAGAGCCCAAGAGAGTATTTCAGGCATTGAAAGCCAAGACACTCTGGCAAAAACCAAAAACCAAAAACCAAAAACCAAAAAAACAAACAAACAAACAAACAAAAACCTAAATGAAAGATCTCTGCAAGTGAGATCCCAGTAGAAAGAATGAATGGGCCATCAAAGAAGGAGGTACCTTTCTCTGAAGGAGGAGAGAACTTTCACTTTGACTATGGCTTGTTGAAATAAGATCAAAGTTGGCGAACTCAAAAGGCTTCCATGGCCTTGGCAACTCATGACTAGAGCCTTGGGAGATTGCTGATGCCTTAAACAAGAGTGACAATTTGTTAAGTCCACAACAGGAGTCACTGTGCACTTACTGCCCATGGAGGATCTCTGTCCTTAATGTGTAGTTCAATGTGAATTAATGATATGACTAGTGCTCAAACAGTATTTGGCACTTTGTGCTCTGTGTGGGTGCAAACTGATGAAATCTTTACTTAATATATACCAAATTGATCTTCTGTATATAAAGATAAATCAAAAATAAATCTTGATGTGAATGGGATGGGAGAGGGAGCAGGAGATGGGAGGGTTGCAGGTGCGAGGGAAGTTATGGGGGGAAAAAGCCATTGTAATCCATAAACCGTATTTTGGAAATTTGTATCTACTAAATGAAAGTTTAAAAAAAAAATTACTGTGGCAGGCGCTCTGGTGTAGCAGGTAAAGTCGCCACATGCAGTGCCGGCATCCCATATGGGAGCTGGTTTGAGTCCCAGCTGCTCTACTTCCAATCCAGCTCTCTGCTATGTCCTGGGAAAACAGTACAAGATGTGCCCAAGTCTTTGGGCCCCCGCACCTAATTGGGAGAACCGGAAGAAACTCCTGGCTCCTGGCTTTGGATCAGCACAGTTCCAGCCATTTCAGCCATCTGGGGAGTGAACCAGAGGATGGAAGACCTCTCTCTTTCTCTCTGCCTCTGCCTCTCTGTAACACTGCCTTCAAATAAATAAATAAATCTTTAAATATATAGTTATTTAAAAAGCATTATCAAGAAGCTATCACATGATAAGATATTAAGAATATCAGCTACCTCTCTTAGTCCCAGTGTTAACTATCAACAATATATTTAAAAAGCCATTAAATAGATTTATTCCAGTTAATACCTGATGTTGATTTACAGACATTCCCTTAGAGGAGTCACTTGGACAACAGGAAATGATACAGTGCCCCCTGATAGATCAACTGAACTAAATGTAACTGAAATTATAATTGGACTCATTATTTGCAAGTTATTTTACTATTTTGCTCATCAAATAAAAATACTACCTGTGTATGGCCCATGCTAGAGATTATTCAATATCAAACACATTCTGTGGTTATGAACAGTTTTTGTTATGACAAGAGGCAGATTGCTGGATCCACCATATCTGTCAGAGCATGATATGTTCTATGAACATGGGTGAGATTCCTTCCATAATAATAGCATAATGGAATCTTTACAGAAGTGATCTTATCCATAGTATGAAAACAATGCACCATTTATAATTCCCTGTAGAAATTTAGAGGGGTGGTTAATGAGCAACCCCTTTGATAGACGCAGTCTCATCTACAGAATAAATTCAAACAATATTTTCATGTCCTTTCAAAATATTCTTGAGGGCACATGTACCAAAGTACATCCATACAACAATTCTTTAAAGTCACCACTCAATTTATCTTGTATAAACTCCAAAAAAACCCAGATCATATTAATGTATTTTTAAATTTTTCTTTCTTTTTTTCAAATTCTTATCTTTAATAACTCAAAGTGATATAATAAAACAGGAAAATTATAAAAAAACTAATGGAAAGACATATGTCAGAGTTCATCAAATAAATTTAAGAGATGCATCAACTGAATCTAAAGACAAAAAATGTGACACTTTCAAATTTAGACTTATAAATTTACTCACCTCTTCTTTAATGTAACCAGATGGTGCATACTCTTGGTATACCAAAGATGCAGTAGTGAAAAATGCAGACATGATTTTCCTATTAGTTTAGTATTTGTGGGTACTGTAACATTTCACTGCAAAAAAAGGGACTTAAGCTAACATAAATTTATTATGTTGCAATTCAGAAGTATAAGCTGCCCCTTGAGGAATCTGGGTTTGATTCTCAGCTCTGCTTCCAAATCCAGCTTTCTGTTAATGTTCACCCTGAGAGTCAGCAGGTGAATGACCAAATGCTCCCTGAAACTCATGTGGGAGACCCAGACTGAATTCTGGGCTCCTGACTTCACCCTGACCCAGCACTTCAGACACTAGGGAAAGTAAAACAGTGGCAGATAAATCTTTCTTTCTGTTTCTGTCTCTTTGTCTCTGTCTCTGTCTGTCTGTCTCTCTCTGTCTCTCTCTCTCTCATCCCCCCTTCCCTTTCAAATAAATAAAAATTTAAATAAGCCTCACTGGGCAAAAGCCAAGGTATTGGAAGGAAGCAGCATTTCATTCCTTTCTGGGGACTCAAGAGGAGAATCAGTTTTCTTGCTTTTAATCGCTTCTAGAGGCCACCCATCTTCCTTGATTAATGCATGCTCTTCCGTCCTCTTGAAAGCCAGGAATGACTGATTAAATCTTTCTCATATTCTATCACTATGACATTGAGTCTTCTGCTTCCCTTATTTGCATTTAGGGATTCTTAAAATCATTTTGGATCCAAAATCCTAAATTCTGGGTAATATTCCTATTCTGAGTTCAGCTGATTAGCAACTTCAATTCCAATTGCAATCACAATTTTCCTTTGGCATGTAGCATAACATATTCACAGATTCTGAAGATTAGAACATTTGTGGTGGTACATTTCTGACTACCACATTATTGTCCATTAAGCCTGAAGGCATCCAGATAGTATTTTTTCTGATTAATGACTTTATACATGATTTATTTTCAATTGTTGCAGAATACATTTTCTTCTTCTAAATATAATATACAAATAAAGTTATTTATCTTAATTTCAGTGACAGTAAATTATTATATATCATGCAGTTTGTGTGTTGCCATCCATACGATATTACTAATTAACCTCATTATAGCACTCACAGCATAAGTCAGGGTGTCATTATTAAATTGATAGGAACAGATACTACACTTGATCTTAGCCAAAAGGCCGAGAAGTGATGGGTGTCATTGTTTTTGTCCTCTTTTAAGAAGGAGAAACCAGGGGCCAGCATTCTGGCACAGCACGTAAAGCTGCTGCCTGCAAAACCAGCCTCCCATGTGGTTGCTAGTTTGTGTCTGGATGCTCCACTTCCAATCCCGTTCCCTGCTAGCAGCTTGTGAGAAGCAGCAGAAGATGGTTCAAGTATTTGAGCTCTTGCCCAGTGTGGGAGACCTGGATGGATCCCTGGCTTCTGGATCCTTTATTTATTAAATGATATAAATTTGTTCAAGCTGGCTAGTTTACAGAATGGAAAAGAAACATTTTTATTCATTTTATGAATTCAGAAAGTCAAGATAGACTAATTCTTGTTATTCTTACTTTTTTTCCCAAAGAGTTACCTTAAAAATGCCTTATTTCTAAGAGAATAATGTAAGCAATTGTGTTTTCTGCCAGAGGTTCCTGGTTTTCTATTATTTATCTCTTAGGTGATTGGGATAGTAAAGGAGTTAGGATAATACACTTTATAATAACGTTGTGTCTAGAAAAAAAGATACTGCTAATGTATCACTTAAATAATTTTCAACCAAGAGTGATAGATTAGAATCCAAAAGAGAATTAAATTTGTTATAAATGGTACTTTAGACTGTTAAAAAATAGAAACATTTCAGTGACAATTCCAAGTGTAATATTATTTATGTAAATAAGAATTTTCCTTCATATTAAGTATTATTTCCAGTATGAAAGGTAACACAGTTATATCTTTCTATTCAAGTGGAGTCTTCTCAAAAATCATGAAAAGATTGATCATAATGTAGTTTCATGCTGCTGGATAAATTAATTGTAGTAATCTAATTCAATACAAAAATAAGGAAATAGACCAAATAGCATGCAGTTTTCTTTTTGTGTTTTGCATATAAGTAAAATTTGATTCCTCACCCTAGAATAGAATATTAATACATGTGTATTTACTCAAAATGTAAGAAAGCATAAAGATAGATTGTACCATTGAGAACAGCAGCCCTTGTATCCTTCTTTTCCTTGCAGTATCCTGAGTCTCTCACCCATAACCCTAAAGAGCCTTTAACTTTCTTGTCTGATGGTACTGATGTCTGCAATGTGGCATTTTTGCAGTTTTTGCCTTTATTGCTGGCATCACTACCAGTTCCGCCTCATGGAAGAACTGCATACTACATGACATTGCTGCTATTCAAAGGTATCTATGGTCTCCAGAAACCCAGGTTCTAGTAACACTTTCTGATGTTATATTAGAGGTTCAGGCTGTTGCTAACGTAAGTCATCCTAACCTTTTTAGTTAACTGATTAAGATGGTCAATCTCATGACTATTCTTCTTGATTTACAGACCCTTTCCAAATTTCACTAAAAAGTGAGATTAAATTGCCTCTAATGGCACTTCTTTCTGCATTAAAAATGGTGATATTATCATACAATGTTATTATTCACACTTTCATGTAGTACTTTCTCTCAAAAAATATAACATAATTCTCCTCAGTGAATGGCATTTCATATTTTCTCAAATATACACACATAAACATAAATACAAGACCCACAGTTCCAGAATCCGAGTTCTGAAGTGTTAATTCTCTCTTATCCCAGTATCCAGTATGTCAAAAAAAGTTATCAAGTTCCTCCTTTTCAAGTTTTCATTTCAATATTTAAACACCTCTCCATTGGTGAGCCCACCAAAATGGTTACAAGGCAAAATGGTAAAGAGATTAAAATCTAGTTGCAGAAGAAGTTCAGCCTGGTTAAAGTCCAAGCTATTTTCTTTGCTAACTGTTCATAGAACTCCAATGTGCCTAATTCCCTTATTGGAAACCTGTAGTAGACTAAAGGAATAAAATAAAATTTTTGAGATATTATGTACTTTACAAAATCTGACATAGGAGCTGCTTAAAACCAGTTATTTTATCTCCAATTCTATTTGTTTTATACATAGTATAGTGCAATTGCATTTTATTTTTTATTTAAAAATTAACAGATATATAAAATTAAACATATTTATGGGGTTCTATATGGTGTTCATTAACACATGCATATTGTACAGTGTCCAATCAGGATAAATATGTTTGTATTTTCAAATATTTAATGTTTCTCTATTGTGAAAACAGAAAATCATTCTGAAGCCTGACATTTGCCTTTTTTTATTTTTAAATTGGCAAAGAAACAAAATTTTTATTAACTATCCACTGTGATTAAAATAGTTTCTGGCAAATCTCCAACCTTAAGAAGCTGAGAAAATAGCAAATGTCACATGTGAAGTGAGGCATTTCTAACTTGCTGGGATTGGTCAGAATAGCTTCTTTGAGTAAATTCATCTCAGCCATATAGCCCAAGCCCTCTGTGCAGGACATGTGTGTGGGTTTAATGCCAGCAAGGTAGCTATCCACTCATTTCCTATGTGCTGGGCTAACATAGAATTACTACTGGCAGGGAAGATTCACAAAACATGCCAAACACTTACTGTGGAAGAATTTCAATCAGGGCCGCATAAGCACTGACTATTGGGAAGCTACAACTTTGGCAGACAAAAGTAGCAAGTGATTTTCGTGTGGATTCAAGTGTCTTAAAATTGATGAAAGAAGAAGCAAACTATATAGCAATCATAAGTCATATGAGGCATGACTCATCTGAGAGCAGTGGAGGGGTGGTCTCAAGGAACGTGGGGACCACTAGGGGATGCTATAGGCACAAGGTCACATGGACTGAACTCTTTATTAAACATGTAACTGCTACTTACAATCATGTGACACTTTACATTTAAAGCATTACATTCATGTTTTCCCATTAGATTCTTATGAAAATATGTGAGGAAATTGGCAGTATCCTCTGTTGTAAACTGAAAGTAAAGTTTAGGGAGTTCAAGTTAGCTGCACTATCCAAGAGATACTAAACAGGCAAATTAGGCATAAAATTAGGCATATATATATATATATATATATGACAAAATTTCCATCACACAAATATTTACTTCACATAATAAAGCAACTCTTCATACATCTATACATCCATAAAAAAGATGCAGCTAAATTATAAAAGTAAACATTAGACAGAAAAAAATCACAGTGCCAGGGAATATGTGATGATTAAAGTACTTTGGAATGAATCTGCAGTGGTATTCATCTCAGTCATTGAAAGTATTTTTTATTCTTAAAAATAAATGAAATTGATCCATAATAAAAATTCTCTCCAGTTATCACACAGACACTATTTCTTACCTTGGAAAAATCCAATTGTAGGAGATATCATTAAATGGTAATTACAATGACTCATGTAATTTACCGAATGGTTCAGAAGCATTTACTTATGCAGTTTCTACATCTATTGGTTAGCTTTGAAACAACACTTTCTAAATTATTACATGTCATGTAAGAAATATTTCTCCTCTTGCATTAGACATCATCTACAAATGCTATGTTTGCAAAATCTGAGGACTGCATTGAGATTAGTACATTGCCATAAACCTTTACCAAAGTACAGCAATGGTCCCAAAAGTGTTATGTTTTTGCAGATTTTCATTCTTTCAGAATCAATTTCTTTTTCAGTTCTCTAACTGATAGCATTTAGCCACTAGAAATAAAAATAATGCAACATTGGTCCTGTTAAGATTCAACTTTAAAGAAATAAATGTAATTAGATTATTAATACATGTTGCCAGGAGTAAAAGAACAGTTTTCCTTTTATTTCTTCTTGGCCTGGAAGTACCATCTTAACAAGGCATGTGGAAGGTGCTGAGGTTTTTGCATGCACATGGATAGGATATTTTTTCAGAGGGATAAATCTGTGGTCCCCACTGACGTTGAGCCTGGCCTGGAGGGTTGGCAGAGGGTGGGCCACCCACTTAGGCCTGTGAGGCACTCCCCTCACTCTATTAACAAGTGCCAAGACTCAATTGTCAAGGCAGAACACACACAGACAGCTGGCTCTGGCTATGCCTCTTCACAGATGGTGCAGGCTCTCAGGGCTGAAAAATGGATCCCCTGCTCCCTGTGTCTACGGGAGCCTTGCACACTATGGCTGTGGGAATTCCAAGACTGCGTGATAGGGCATGAGGGGTAGCAGGGCTCTGGGAAATCACTGTGTCTGGGTTCAGAGATTCAGAGTTCTTGGAGTGCATGGAGGGGGGCGGTTATTGCAGAGAGTTCACACTCACAGTGAGAATCACATGAAACCTTGTGTGATTCATATACCTGCCAGGGTGGGGTATGTAGCCACTGTGGACTTGCCCTAGGCACTGATCACCTTGGAGGAAAGGAGGTGAAGCTGTCATCATGCCAGCTGACATTATCATATCCTTCCCCTGGCTGAGAATAGAAATACACCATCCCAACTTAAGTGTCACCCTGGACACTTGCCCCACCTTCAAGAAATATCTGAGCCTCTGCCCCATTCAGCACCCACCTCTGGATATCCACTGAAGGAGAAAACCCTCCTCTAAATCACAGAGGCATATTTTAAATATAAAAGCCATCAGAGGAGAAAACAAACATTTCCACAAATGCCTAAGAATAAACATATTAGAAATACAGCAATGTGAAGTAGGAAAACAATACGACTCCTCAAAGAGAACATGACATTACTTAAATATTAGAATGTGAAGATTAAGAGATTGATGAAATGTCTGAATCAAAATTCAAAAGAATGATCATAAGATTACTCAAAAACACAGAGAAGCAAACACATGAGTTAAAGAAATAGAGATACTGAATAGAAATCAAACTGCAATACTAGAAATTAAAAACTCAATAGGTCAAATAAAAAATATAGTGGAAAGCCTTCACAACAGATTGATGAGGCAGAATAAAGAATATCTGATGAGAAGAAAATGTTTTGGAATTATCTCTGGCAAAAAAATAAGAAAAAATAAAAATAGTGTTTGACATATATGGGATATTATCAAATAACACACATATGCGTCTTAGGAGTTCCTGAAGCTATGGAAAGAGAGAATGGATGAGAAGGCCAGTTCAGTGAAATCATAGCAGAAAATGTCCATAATTTGAGAAAGATAGGGATATACAAGTACGGGAGGCACACGGAACTCCTAATACAAATAACAATAAAAAATCATCACACGACATATTAGAGTCAAACTTTCAATAGTAAAACATAAAGAAAAGATCATATAATGTGCAGGAGAAGAACACTAGATTACCTTCAGAGGATCTCCAATTAGACTCACAGCTGTTTTCTCATTAGAAACCTCATAGGCTAAAAGAGAAGGGAGAAACATAGTCCAGTCCTAAAAGAAAAAAAAAATTGCCAACCAGAATACTCTACCCAGCAAAGCTATCATTTAAAATGAAGGTGAAATAAAGACCTTCCAAAGCAGAAAATGAAAGAATTTGTCATCAGTTGTCCAGTTTTACAAATGATACTTAAGGATGTGCTACACAAAGAAACACAGAACAATAGTTATCAGTATGAAAGAATGTGAAGGCAGAAGATCTCCTAGTAAAAGTACAAAGAAGGCCGGCGCCGCGGCTCACTAGGCTAATCCTCCGCCTCGCGGCGCCGGCACACCGGGTTCTAGTCCCGGTCGGGGCGCCGGATTCTTTCCCGGTTGCCCCTCTTCCAGGCCAGCCCTCTGCTGTGGCCAGGGAGTGCAGTGGAGGATGGCCCAGGTGCTTGGGCCCTGCACCTGCATGGGAGACCAGGAAAAGCACCTGGCTCCTGGCTCCTGCCATCGGATCAGCGCGGTGTGCCAGCCGCAGCGCACCGGCCGCGGCGGCCATTGGAGGGTGAACCAACGGCAAAGGAAGACCTTTCTCTCTGTCTCTCTCTCTCACTGTCCATTCTGCCTGTCAAAAAAATAAAAAAAAAATAAAAAAAAAAAGTACAAAGAAAATTCAAGCAAACAATAGGAACATTTATGGAAAAATGGCAGGACCAAACTGTTAATTATCAATAATAAACTTGAATGTAAATATCCTAAATTCTCCAATTAAAAGGTATAAACAGGCTGAATGAATTTTTAAAAAGACCCATGTATTTACTGCCTGCAAGAGGCAAACCACACCAATGAAGATACATATAGACTGGAAATGAAAGAATGGAAAAAGCCATCACATACTAACTAAAAGCAAAAAAAAAAAAAAAAAAAAGGAGTGGCCATCATAATATCAAATACAATAGAACTCCACACAAAAATTGTTAAAAGAGATAAAGGTATTATGTAATGATTAAAGTATCAACTCATCAGGAATATGTGACTATAGCGAATGTATATTCACCCAATGCCAGGAGGCCTGACTATTGAAAATAAGTGCTAATAGATCTAAAGGGAGACATACACTCTGATACAATGAAAATGGCAGACTTTAGCACCTCACTTTAATCAGTGGACAGATCAACTAGACAAAAAAGCAACAAAAAAACAACAGAGCTATCTACACTATGGACCAAATGAACCTAATTGAAACCTACAAAAATCTCATCCCAGAGCTGCAGAATACACATCCTTATCATCAATGCATGTAACATTGTTTAGGGTTAACTGTATGTTGGGTCATAAAGCAAGTCTCAGCAAATTAAACAAAGTGAAATCATACCATGTATCTTTTCTAACTAAAATGAAAAGAAGCTTAAAATTAACAACTTAAGTAACTCTAGAAATAAGCAAGCACCCAGAGACTGAACAACATGCTCCTGAGTGAACAGTGGATCACAGAAGAAACCAAAAGGAAAAATTAAAGAATTCCTGGAACTATATTAAAATAACAATACAACATCTCAAAACTTACACAATACACAAAAACAGTTAAGACGGAAGTTTATAACATTTAGTGCCTATGTCAAAAAATTGAAAATTTATAAAATAAATGCTCCATCAAAGTATCTCAGGAGTAGAAAACCAAGAAAAAACAAAACCCCAATAAGTAAGGGAAAAATAATTAAGATTAGAGAAGAAATAAACATAACTGAAAGAAAAATTGATACAAAATATCAGTGAAATGAAAAGCCGTTTTTTTTTAATAAACAAAATTGCTTCACCAATGGACAAGGAAACCAAAGGGAGGTAAAAGACCCAAAATATTACAATAGAGACAAAAAAGGAGATGTTACAATGGATACCACAGAAATAAAAAGGATCATCAGGAATTACTACAAACAGATATACACCAATAAAATGGAAAATCTAGAAGAAATGTTTAGATTTCTACACAGTAAAATCTATCAAAATTTAGTCACAAAGACCTAGGCATCCAAATAAACAAATAATGAAGAAGGGGATTGAAGCAGTAAAAAAGAACCTACGAACAAAGAAAAGCCCAGGACTGGATGGCTTCACAGCTGAATTCTACCAGTCTTTAAAAGAAATAATCTCAATTCTTTTCAAACTATTCAGAACAATTTAAACTGAGGAAATTCTCCAAAACTCCTTCTATGAGGTCAGCGTCACCTTAATTCAAAAACCACAGAAAAATACAACAAAGACAGGGAACTACAGACCAATATCCCTGATAAATAAAAATGCAAAATTACTCAGAAAGATAGTAGTTAATTGAATCTAATGACATATCAGAAAGATCTTTCACCTAGACCAAGTTGGATTTATCCCTGCATGTAGGAATGGTTCAACATATGTAAATTAATAAATATGATACATCAATATTAACAAATTGAATAATAAGAACCATATGGTTATTTTAATAGATAAAAATAAAGCATTTGATAAAATACAATATCTCTTCATGATAAAAATATTAATCAAATTGGGTATAGAAGTGACATTCCTCATCACAATAATGAAAGGCAATAATGAAAAACTTACAGCCAGCATTATACTGAATGGGGGAAAAGAAAGAAGCATTTTCACTAACATCCAGAACCTGACAAAGATGGTACTTTCACCACTACTATTTAATATAGTTCTGGCAAGTTTTAGCCAGAGTATTTAGGGAAGAAATAATTAAAGCAATCTTAATCGAAGTACCAGATTTCAAGGCACACAATAGGGCAGTTATAATAAAAAACAGCCTTGCACTGGTTCAAAAATAGACATGCAGACCAAGGGAACAAAATAGAAACCCCAGAAATCAATCCACTCATCTACACCAACAAATATTTGACAAAATCAATTGCTGGAGAAAGGACAGTTTCTTCAAGACATGGTGCTGGAAAACTGGATCTCCACATGCAGAAGTATGAAACAAGGCACCAGCCTTACACCTTAAACAAAAATCAACTCAAAATGGATCAAGCATCTAAAGCTATGACCTGATACCTGAAATTACTAGTGGAAAACTTCAAGGAAACTTGATAAGACATTGGCATAAACAGAGTCTTTTTGGAAAAGACCCCAGAAGCAGAGTCAATAAAAATAAATATAGATGAATGGATTAAATCTATCTCAGAAGCTTCTGCACTGCAAAGGAAACACTCAACAAAGTGAAGAGGCAACTGACAGATGGAAAAAATATTTCCACAATATGAAACTGACAAACGTTTAATAATCAGAATCCATAAAATAGGTCAAGAAACTCAACAATAAAAAAAAAACACACTTTCCAGCTAAGAAATAGAAAAAGTACATGAACAGGAACTTTTCACAGGATGAAATTCAATGTCTACCATTGTGCCACAGCAGGTTAATCTGCCACTTGCAGTACCAGAATCCAATGTGGGTGTTAGTTCGAGACCAAGCTGCTCTAGTTCCAATCCAACTCCCTGCTAAGGTGCCTGGGAAAGCAGTGGAAGAAGTCCTTGGGACTCAGTACCTGTTTGGGAGTGAAAAATGAAGCTCCTGGATCCTGGCTTTGGCCTAACTCCGCTCTGGCATTGTGGCCTTTTGGGGAATTAACCAGTAAATTGAGCAACACTATCTCTCCTCTGTCTATAACTCTGATTTTCAAATAAAATAAGTATCTTTAAAGAAAAAAAGATGAAATTCAAATGGTCAACATACATGAAAAGTTGCTTAGGATCACTAGACACCAGGGAAATGCAAATAAAACTACACTGAGATTTCACCTCACCCCAGGTAAATGGCTATCACCCAAAAATCAAAAAGCAATAAATGTTGGTGTGATATGAGGAAAAATATACCATAAGTATATGGAAGTAATGTAAACCAGTACAACCATTAGGAAAACAGTATGGAGATTCTTCAGAAATCTGAAAACTGAACTACCATATGACCCAGCCATCCCACACCTGCGAGTTTGCCTACAGTAAACAAAATCACCATTTGAAGCAGGCATCTTTGCCCTCATGTTTATAGCTAAGAGATGAATCAACCAAGATGTCCATTAACTGGGTTAGAACATGTGGTATATATACATTATGGATTACTATTCAGCCATAAAAAAGAACAAAACTCTGGTTTTTGAAGCAAAATGGACACAACTATAAACCATTATGCTTAGTGAAATAAGCCAGTCCCAAAGAGACAAATAGCACATGTTTTCTCTGATGTATGGCAGTTAACCTAGAATACAAAAAAAAAAATACATATAAGAATGAAACATACATGTTGGGATACAATTGCTGCTTTTAGTCTTTTATTTATTTTTTAAATTTTTTAAATTTTTAATTTTTTAAACAGGTAGAGTTATAGACAGTGAGAACAGAGACAGAGAGAAAGGTCTTCCAACCAATGCTGCACTCCCTAAATGGCCGAGACAGCTGGTGCTGTGCCGATCTGAAGTCAGGAGCCAGGTGCTTCCTCCTGGTCTCCCATGTGGGTGCAGGGGCCCAAGCACTTGGGCCATCCTCCACTGCCCTCCCGGGCCACAGCAGAGAGCTGGATTGGAAGAGGAGCAACCAGGACTAGAACTCGGTGCCCATATGGGATGCCGACGCTGCAGGAGGAGGATTAACCAAATAAGCCATGGCACCAGCCCTTTTAGTCTTTTTTAATACTACTGTGGAACTGTGGTATTCTTACTTTTTACTTGTTGAATAATAAAGTTAATGTGAATTATGCCTATGATTATAAAGTAGATTGAAAGTGTCTTTCCAAAAATTAAAGAAAAAATAGTAAGTAAGGAAGGGGATTTGGGACATGCTCAAGCTGACTTGCCCCAAATGGTAGAGTTAGAAACATACCAGGGGATTCCAATTCAATCCCATCAAGGTGGCATGTACCAATGCCATCTCACTAGTCCAAGTGATCAATTTCAGTTCACAATTGATCATAATGAAAGGACTAAGAGTCAAAGGGAGCACATAAACATGTCTAGTACCTGCTAACACTAACCGATAGAATAAATAAAGGGGAGAGTGATCCAACATGGGAAGTGAGATACACAGCAGACTCATAGAATGGCAGATGTCCTAAATAGCACTCTGGCCTCAAAATCAGCCCTAAAGGCATTCAGAGCTGGCTGAAAAGCCCATGAGAGTATTTCAGGCATGGAAAGCCAAGACACTCTGGCAAAAGATCTCTGTGAATGAGATCCCAGTGGAAAGAACAGGTCATCAAAGAAGGAGGTACCTTTCTCTGAAGGGAGGAGAGAACCTCCACTTTGACTATGACCTTGTCTAAACAAGATAAGAGTCGGAGAACTCAGAGGGCTTCCATAGCCTTGGAAACTCATGACGAGCATAGGGAGATTACTGATGCCATAGACAGGAGTGTCAATTGGTAAAGTCAACAACAGGAGTCACTGTGCACTTACTCCTCATGTAGGATCTCTGTCCTTAATGTGCTGTGCATTGAGATTTAATGCTATAACGAGTACTCAAACAATATATTTCACTTTGTGTTTCTTTGGGGGTGCAAATTGTTGAAATCTTTACTTAATGCAGACTAAACTGATCCTCTGTAAAAAAAAAAAAAAAAGAAATTATCAACTCCCAACTTGACTCTCACTGGGATTAAACATGACAATAGGTCTGATCTGATTTCATCATCATTTAAAAAAAAAACATCTATTATTTTTCACTTTATGTTTCTGTGTGGGAGCAAACTGTTGAAATCCTTACTTAACGTATACTAAGCTGATCTTCTGTATATTAAGATAATTGAAAATGAATCTTGATGTGAATGGAAGGGGAGAGGGAGTGGGAAAGGGGAGGGTTGTGGGTGGGAGGGACGGTATGGGGGGAAGCCATTGTAATCCATAAATCGTACTTTGGAAATTTATATTCATTAAATAAAAGTTAAAAAAAATGTAAAAAAAAAGAAATAAAAAGAAAGGAAGGGGATTGAGGAAGGGAGAGGGGGAAAGTGGGAATGGCCAAGTAGGGTCAGTAACATTGCAGGCAGAACTGTAAATTTCCTGTTAGAGATGCCACCTGCCTTTACCTGGCCAGCTCTACTCCCAGGACAGCTAAGTAATGGAACTCAACAGGGTGCCTTCCCAAGAAGGTTCACACCTCCCTTGGGATGTACCCTATGTGAAGAGATAGATAGGTCCTAGCCTCTTAACATACAAGGCCTTAAAGCCCACCAGATTATTACAAACCCCTTCTGTCAGATTCTATTTGCCTCTCAATCAAAAAACTTATTTGTAGCTTAGCACCTTTCTTAGATCCTCTAATAATGACTCTGTCCTTTGTATCTAGCCCACTTGGGCCTCATTCCTTTGTAATCATAGATTCTATTCTAACACCAATGGCTCTACTCCCAACTTGTGTGTACTGATGGTCCTCTCCCCCACTTAATATTGTATGCTTGTTCAGAATTTCTCTACAACAAACTCCACTACCTGCAAAAGTTAAGTGACCTTTTCTCCCAGTCTTGGCTGGGATCAGCTTTAAGTCACATCCATCAAACTGTCCACACAAGAGTCCAGAGACCGCCCCCCCCCCAATTCCTCTCCTCTATGAAATCCTCTTTCTACTTGGTTAATGCTACTCTTAGGATCATTGCTTACTATTCTCACCCTGTCTTTATACTACAGTGTCTGTTTAAGTGTTTACAGCAGGTTATAATGGAACAAACGAAGGCCTTCAGCAACCAGTTGGTCAACCAAATTCTGCTACAGGGATATACTCAGCTCCCCATGCAGGGGACAGCAGCTTGAGACATCGCCCCATGCCAGCGAAGAGTACCTCTTCGCCCCATGTCAGCAAGAAGTAGCTCTAAGGACAGATCATCGTCCCTCTACCCCTCCTGGACTTCTGGGACTAATGTAATTCCATACTACTCCTGCTTTATAAAAAACAAAAGGAGGGAATGTTAGGAAACTGGCGTAGTTTTATCTATGGCATGATCTACACCCTGATTTACATCCTATGCCCTGGTTCCCACTGCCATTGCTGAAAGCCAGGTGGTCACATGGCCCAACTACCTGTGCCAAGCTCCACCCCCATCCTATTGGGATTTGCTGCTCCTTCCCTGCCTGCCCTCCAGCAACGTTTTAAAAGGGCCTGTTCCTGAACACGTGGCTCTCTTGGCTCCGCTCGTCTTCTCTCCTCTCCTCCTCTCGTCTCTCTTCTCTCTGCTCTCTCTTCTCTCGTGACTAGCTCCTCTCCTCTGCCTCTCTCTCTCTCTCTCTCTCTCTCTCTCTCTCATACTCACTCTCTCTCTCTTATCCTTCTTCATCCCTCCCCTCCAGCCTGATGGGTTTTCCTCAATAAACGCTTTCCCTTAAAAAAAAAAAAAAAGACTTCCTATAACATTTCTTGTGGCACAATATGCTGGGGAAAAATCATTTAACTTTTCTATACCTGAAAATAGTCTTTTTTCTCTCATTTTTGAAAGATATTTTTAAAGATTATACAATTCTAGATTGACAGCTAGTTCTTCACTATTAAAGAATTTGTTCTTAATTGTCTCGCTTGCTTTGTTTCCTGTGAGAGCTGTATTGTCATCTTGGTTTGATTCCCTATATCTGTTTTCAAGATTTATTCTTCATTACTAGTTTGAGCAATTAAAGTGTGATGTGCCTCAATGTCAGTTTCTTCATTGTTGTTAAAGAGCTTCTTTTTTATAGAAAGCTTTTATTTAATAAATATAAATTTCTAAAGTACAACTTTTGGATTATAGCGATTCTTCCCCCCCATACCCGCCCTCCCACCCACCAAACCATCCCACCTCCTACTCCATCTCCCATCCCATTCTTCATTAAATTTCGTTTTTAATTATCTTTATATACAGAAGATCAACTCTATACTAATCAAAGATTTCAACAGTTTGCACCCACACAGAAACACAAAGTATAAAGCACTCTTTGAAGACTAGTTTTACCATTAATTCTCACAGTACAACACAATAAAGACAGAGGTCCTACATGGGGAGCAAATGCACAGTGACTCCTGTTGTTGATTTAATAATTGATACAAAGAGCTTATTTCGTATAAAGATTTACTGTTTTCATCATACCTGGGGGAGATGGCAATGACCACTATGTTTTCCAATATTTCTTTAAATATTGTTATATTCCCTTCTCTAATAAACTTAAGGGTCTTACACTTCTTTATTTCAAAACTTATCACAATTATATTAAAAGTAAAATTGCATGGTAATGGATGCAATCATATTGGTAGACAGACAGCTAGAAATCCTTGGAGACCAGACATCCAGGGAGTCTCAAGTACTTTCCATATTGTAACGACTCAGCAACTACAGGCTTAGCAAATATTCCAGAAAAGAAATGCAACCCTATTATCTGCCATATTGTTACCTTAATTAATCTTAGGCTCATTCTAATAGCATTAGCATTGCAGTTTCAGCTGAAACTCACTTCCAAAAATACCATAATAAATCTAAAATGACTATATGGAAAGGATAGGTGGAACTCATATTCTAGAAAAATCCCACCTTATTCTCAAATTCCTCACCCCAATCCATGAGTATTCCTGTCCTATTATTGCAAGACAGAGATTAAACCATGACTTCCTCCTGCCTTCTAGGCAGAGGCTCTTTCCCAGTCCCTCACCCAGCCTTTCTACTCCCCTGCTCTTAGGAATATACTTTTGCTTACAATAAACTTTACTCCTGTAATCGATTAAAATCTAACACAGACACATCCTAGAATTCCTAGAATTCTTACTTGGTAGTGTCAAGAACTTGGAAACAAAATTTGCAGTAACAATTTAGAGGAGTTGAATAGAATAGAAAACTCAGAAATGAACTCACACTTATCTGGTCAAATGGTTTTAAATAAAAATGTCAAAATTTTTCAATATGGAAAGGAATTTTTTTTTTTTTTTGACAGGCAGAGTTAGACAGAGAGAGAGAGAGAGAGAAAAGTCTTCCTTACATTGGTTCACCCCCCAAATGGCCGCTATGGCCGGCAATCCGAAGCCAGGAGCCAGGTGCTTTCTCTTGGTCTCCCATGTGGGTGCAGGGCCCAAGCACTTGGACCATCCTCCACTGCACCCCCCGGGCCACAGCAGAGAGCTGGCCTGGAAGAGGGGCAACCGGGACAGAATCCAGCGTCCTGACCGGAACTAGAACCTGGGGTGCCGGCGCTGCAGGCGGAGGATTAGCCTAGTGAGCCATGGCAAAGGCTGGAAAGGAAGTTTTTTAACAAATTGCATTGGGAAAACTGGGTACCCATATGCAAAAGCATGAAATTGAACCTTTATCTTATCTTACAAATAAAAAATTTGTTATAATGAATAAAAATCAAATTTAAGAGCAAAAACTACAAAATTCTTGGAATAAAGCATAGGGGGAAATATCATGATGCCAGATTTCACCATGACTTATCAGTTACAGCACCAAAAACATAGGCAGTAAAAGAAAAAAAAATAGACTGTACCAAAATCAAGGCTTCTATCTAACAAAGTACACAATGAGCAGAATAAAAAGGAACTCACAAATGGAAGAAAACATTTGCCAATCATAAATATGAAAAGAGGCTTTTATACAGAGTATTTAATGTATTTCTAAAACTCAACAAGAGGGGCTGGCACTGTGGCACAGTGGGTTAACACCCTGGCCTGAAGCACTGGCATCCCACATGGGCGCTGGTTTTAATCCCGGCTGCTCCTCTTCCAATCCAGCTCTCTGCTATGGCCTGGGATAGCAGTGGAGAATGGCCCAAGTCCTTGGGCCCCTGCACCCATGTGGGAGACCCAGAGGAAGCTCCTGGCTCCTGGCTCCTGGCTCCTGGCTCCGGATTGGCGCAGCTGCGGCTGTTGCAGTGATCTGGGGAGTGAACCATCAGATGGCAGACCACTCTTCACTCTCTGCCTCTCCTCTCTCTGTGTAATTCTGACTTTCAAATAAATAAATAAATCTTTAATAAAAAACTCAACAAGAAATTGAAGAATTAAATTTCAGAGTGAACAAAGGGCTTAGAAATTTCTCCAAAGATTCACAAATAGCCAATAAACACTTGAAAAGATCTTCAACAAAACTAATCATTAGGGTAATATAAATCAAAATCATTTCATGCCACTGGAGTCACCATTAATAAGAGAAAAAAGTCCAAAAAACAACAAATGTTCATGCGGATGTTTAAAAAAAATTAAAACCCCTGTAAACTACAGGTGAAATGTAAAGTGATACAGACACCAAGGAAAACAGTGTGGCAGTTCCTCAAAAATATTAAAGACAGAATTGCCAGAGGAGCCAACAAATCTAATTTTAGTTACATTCTCAAAAGATTTAAAGTAGAGACTCAAACAGATATTTGTACACCTATATTCATAGTAACATTATTCATAGTAGCTAAAATGGAAAAGCAAAATAAATCTCTCTTGGCAGGAAGATAAATAGATAAAAGGTAGAATAAATATAATAGCAGAATTTAACCTTAAAGAAAAGTAAATTCTGCCATACACAGCACTATGAATGAAGTTGAGGACATTATATTAAGTGAAGTAGTTCACTCACAAAAATTAATACTGTATAATTCAACTTATATGAAGTATCTAGGATAGTCAAGTTCACAGGGATAGAAAGCAGAACGGTGATTGCTTGAGGCCGGGGGAGAGAAGAATAGGATGTTACTGTTGATAGGTACAGTTTCAGTTTTCTAATGGAGATACTGGAGATCCATTGTGATGATGATCATATGATAGTGTGAATGTTTTTAATCCTACTGAAATGGTAACTTAAAAATGTATATAAGAGGGCAGGTTTTATGTTATGTCTATTTTGAGACAACAAATAGACCACCAGATTTGGCTTTAGTTTCCTTCCTTGATATTAACAGAGGTTTCCAAGGCTGGTGGGTAGTGCTGTAGTTGTTAATCTTCACTGTTCTGATGTGTACCCCCCAATTCTCATAATAAACTGAATGAAGAAATACTAAAGAATATTCTATTAGTAAGCAGAAAAAGTAGACTACTTCAGAAAAGGATTGAAATAAGATTTTTGTTGGTAAGTCTTGTAAATGAATTCAGATTAGCTCATTATGAATTTCTAGCCCTATCTTTCCACATTAATCTTGTTTCTCTCCTAGTGTGCTACCTGTATTGACTATATTTCTTAAAGATTGATGTATTTATTTGTTTAAAAGAGTGATAGAAAGAGGCAGAGATGGAGACAGAGATACCTTCTGACTGTTAACTCACACCCCAAATTGCCCAACATCCAAGTCTGAGCC
This sequence comes from Oryctolagus cuniculus, assembly GCF_051225735.1. NCBI lineage: Eukaryota > Metazoa > Chordata > Mammalia > Lagomorpha > Leporidae > Oryctolagus > Oryctolagus cuniculus. The sequence continues at coordinate 38,749,479 of NC_142868.1, read as the reverse complement.
AGGCCAAAGTCAGGAGCATGGAACTCCCTTCTGATGGCAGGGCCCCAAGTACTTTGGCTATCTTCCTCTAGCAGAGGAGCCAGGAATCAACTTGGCAACCTGATACGGGGCACCGGCATCACAGGTGATAGCTGAACCTGCTGTGTCACAACACCCCCATTCTGATAATTGTTAAGACACTATCTATGTGTTAAAGCTCACATTTCTCCATTTGATTGACTACCTTTCTGTTAAGAATGTCTGGTGTTTACAGCAGTCACATGTAAACTGAAAATTTCTTGTTAATTCACCAAAAAAGATATTAATCTCAGAAACTAAAAATAGAAAAAAAAAACTAGAGAAAAGAGGTCGTTCACTTCTTAGAATCATAAATAACCATTTATTAATCTATGATTAATAAAAATTAATCAATCCTTACTGACCAAGTCAACAAGAATACTTCCTTTGCGAAACTTTCCATTCTATTCATATTTAGAATGCATATCCTCCAACAATGCATGAATATAATCTTCACTGAATTATATCCAATCCTAAAGATTTTCAAAGTTGTCATTTACAGGAAAAGGAATAACCAAGACCCTTACTTTTCTGTAGAACATAAAGATTAATAAATATGTAAATGACACACATAAAAGACAAAATAGTACTTAATCAGAAAACCAGCCCTCTCCCATTACAATGTCCTTTTAAACAAAATATAGGCATTAATAAAACACTATTTGAAACATTCTTTTGTTCTGAAGGCTATAAACTGCTAGGTAGTCCACACCTTCTGGATCATTTCCTTGGGTTAAAATTATTTTCCTAGAGTAATTTTGCTATATTTACTTATTGTGAACAATGTACTCATGCTTATAATGATGCTGATATTTTATTAATTTTCTATTATTATATAATAGTAAAATAATCATTTTAAAATGTCTTGTTCACTTAGGGGTAAAAAACAAAACAAAAAGCTCCTCAAAGTAAACCATATACTCATTCTTCTCCAGGATTATTTCTTTACCACATCTTCAAAGATTTCCCTTCCAGTGAGAATAATTACATATAAAATGGTCTAATTGATTCTTTGTATCAAATCTGGCTGTACCATCTTTTTGTCAATACATAAATACAAATTTGAAAAGAACAACCATATGCACATAAAGAATATAATATATACAGTTATGTTGAATTGTTAAAAATAAAAGCAAAACATTGTCTTGACTCAAATATGCACAAAATAAGAAAAGCAGCTTGATATTCTGGAAAAACACAAATTTGACTATGGCAAAAATAACACTATATTTTATATTGTTTCTCTACTTACCAAAACAATTACCAAATGTTCCAGCATTGAATACATTAAATTTATTGTGACTAAAATAGTGAAGAGATTTTATCTATATACAATGAAGAATAAATGAGTAATTTTTTCAGAGTTAACAAACTAAATAAAATAATTCTTGAAAATCTGTTTATTTTTGATTTGTTCAAAATTGGAAATGTCTATTTTTTAATTGATCTTATGTTCGAACTTTATTTTGATTATCTTTCTCTCTGTGCACTTTGAAAATACATGTGTGCTAAAATGAGATTGCTGTGACATTTAGGATTTCTGTTTGCTTGTGCGTTTCTTCACTAGAAGCCATATGCTAGATGATTTCATTTTACTGGTAACATGTGGCCCATAAAGAAAATTGCTGTGACCTTTTTACCACTAAAATTTTCTAGCTAGGCCAAAAAAACTCAATCCCTACTGAGAAAGCATTCTGTTTCTTAGCTGAATAGTAGGAAAAAAACAAAAACAAAAACGTGGAAAAGTAGATGTTAAAGGGAAGAGTTTTTATTTTGTTAACAATGGAAAACTCAGTTCTAAATTAGCTGAATGCATTCCATCAGTGGTGCTGAAATAAAATAATTTCCCACAATATTTATTTTTAATATAATTTCAGACATTGTTAGGAAATATTCTATGAGTAATAATTTAAACTCTAGAAAAGCTGAAACTCATAACACTAACCAAGTCGTAGAAGACAGCAGGTCTACTGAGTTACATTTATATTTTAAAAATCTACTGACATGTGTTATTACATCCTACACTTAGGAGATCAAAATTAGTCTTCTTAAAATCAATGTTTGGTGTCCATATTTAGTTTCCTGTGCCAGCTACAACTGATTGGATAGTAACAACAAAAGTGTATTCTCTCACAATTCTTGGGGCCAGATGTCTGATATCTACATATGGTATTTCACAGGATATACTGTCTGCCACGGTCCCAGGGATGAGTCACTCCTTCCCTTTCCCAGTTATCTTGTGGCCCTCAATATTGCTTCACCATGGCTGCACAGCTTCAGTCTCTGCCTCTGTCTTCACAAAACTTTCTCCTCTGTGTTCCTGTCTTTCCTTCTCATGTCTCGTAGAGGACTCTTGTCATTGTATGTTGGACCCACTCAAGTAAGCCTATTGTTTATCTCTGTGCTTACCAAGTATGTGTATCTTCTTTAGATATCACCCCCAAAAAGATTAATTTTAGACATTTTAAAAGATTTATTTATTTATTTATTTGAAAAGCAGATTTGCCAGAGAGAGGGGAGAAAGAGGAGAGAGAGAGAAGGAGAAAGAGGGAGAGAGAGAGAGAGAGAGAAAGCCATCTTCCATCTGTTGATTCACTTCCTAGATGCCAGGGTCAGGCTGAAGCCAGGGGCCAAGAGATTCATCCAGGTCTCCTATGTGGGTTACAGGGGCCCAAACACTTGCACCATCTTCCACTGCTTTTCTAGGCCATTAACTGAGAGCTGGATCAAAAGTGCAGCAGCCAAGACTTAAACCAGTGCCCATATGGGATGCCAACATCACACAAGTTTAACCTACTACACCACAATGCCAATCCTGCAAATAATACATTTTTAAAATACTTTCTGGTTAAATTTGTTATTAGAAAACACAATATCACAGTCTAAATTTTGCTTTTAAATCTGCTGAGACCATGATGTAGCTGCAATTTCTTGACTGAGCATGGTTTTATTTTTAATAAAATTTCCAGATGCAAAATAATGCCAAGCATTCTTGAAATTTGAAGTTATTTGAAATTTTGTTTTTAAGAGGGTTTCAGGTGGGAGAGAAGTTATGGGGGGAAAAGCCATTATAATCCATAAGCTGTACTTTGGAAATTTATATTTATTAAATAAAAGTTAAAAAAAAGAATTTACAATAGTCATCAACATATACAAAAATACAAACATAAATGAGAGATAAAAATTTATTTTTATGTATATAAAATCTTTATCTGTATATAAATGTATTTATACGCATATAAAATATGTATAGTTATACAACAAGAAGGCAAGCAACATTCAAATTACTCTTAATTTTTTAAGATAATAATATAAATGTATATAATGGATATAAAATATTTTGTATGTATATAAAATAAGGTATACTAAATAGACATATCTCAATAAAATATTCAATGAATATTAAAAGACATCCATCATACTAAAAAGTTAAAGTGCTTGAATGTCATTGGTTACCTTCAGTTCTCATGAGTTTTGTAATATATCAAACCATACTATAGAAATGGCAGGATTGAGATGGTAAAATGGAAGGAACAGGCTCTTTGACACATTGTTTTAGTTTTCTCTCCAAGTGAAGTTGTGAGAAGATATTTGACTGTAAAAGACTATAGATATACAAAATTCACGCACTTGACGAAAGTATTGGTATAAATTTAAGTTCCTGCCCAACAATCACAAAAGCTTGGCTTTGTAGGGGAAAACACAGCCTAAAAACACAGTCTATATAGCACTCTGTACTTTTCCCTCATTTCATTGGGATCATTGTGGACTGATATTAGTAAGATACAATCTCATATGATTTTTTGATGGAAATAAGTGGAGATAAGCACTTGCCATCATTTCTAAACACCAATAGAGCAAAGAGTTTACATATTACCATTGTATAGCATTATACTTATGCATAGTAGTGAGTGATCATTATTTGTAAAATGAATTTATACATAGATAAATTATACTTTAATCATGAAAATATTTGGTTATTATTTAATAATTTTAAAAATATTATGTTGACTGAGCCTCAGTCCTTACATCAGTAATAAAATGAGAATTTATTGATGCCCAAGTTTAATCATATGCCATATATGGCTACCTGCCTATATAATTCTCAGGTTTATTAAAGAGTTGTGAATCGCAAGAAAACAAAATATGCTACTAAAATCTTTTTTGAATGAAATTTAAGAATATTAACAAAATGTATGCTTAGATATGAATGATGTTTGCAACTCTGATGTAAGAGCCCTCTATACTAGGCAGAAGGGCCAGCGCCGTGGCTCACTTGGCTAATCCTCCGACTGCAGCGCTGGAATCCCATGTGGGCCCCAGGTTCTAGTCCCGGTTGCTCCTCTTCCAGTCCAGCTCTCTGCTGTGGCCCGGGAGGGCAGTGGAAGATGGCCCAAATGCTTGGGCCCCTGCACCCACATGGGAGACCAGGAGGAAGCACCTGGCTCCTGGCTTCGGATTGGCATAGCTCCGGCCATAGTGGCCATTTGGGGGGTGAACCAATGGAAGAAAGACCTTTCTCTCCCCCCTCACTGTCTGTAACTCTACCTGTCAAATAAATAAATACATAAAATCTTAAAAAAATAAAATATACTAGGCAGAAGTAAGGCTACCTGGGCTAGACAGAAAAAAAGTAATTCACACATTACAGTAAAACTGCACTGCATTTTTAGGAACTCTACAAATATGCAAAAGAATGAGCAGGAGGGGTATATGACATGATACAACCTGATAATGTTTTTATAATTATTTTATATGAGATAGAATTATTAAGATAACTATTCAGTATAAATTATTAGAGTTGTTTGAAAATAGTAATCCTGTTGAAGCACATTCTGCAGTGGACTTTGACTGCTGATAACGAGTGATTTGTTTAGATAATCAGAGCCTGAATTCATTTTATCTTAGTTGGAGGTGAGGAGTTCTTGCTTTGAGTTTAGTATAGAGCCATATCACCATGTAAACCGAACTGTGCAATGTGATCTTAACAGTGAACAGGGAATTATGGTTGTCTTGTAATTTGAACATTAAAAACTCTGATTGTCAGTGATAAATGTACAGGGAATTTGAAAAGATAATAAATAGTACATTGTAATGTAAAACATTGGAAACATTGAAACTTTAAAGGATTTTACTACCTTGAAAAAAAAATCAAGAGTAATTTGAACATCATTTGCCTTCTTGTTGCATAATTATAAGGCACAGACATATCTTGTATGTCTTTGAGAACTGTCATAGCCCTTTCCAGGCTTGGAGAGCTTTTCACATTTTATCCTTTGCATTTTCAGTGTTGTGAGATACTCAGAGTTTCTTCAGTGTGAAGCTCTTTTGCAGGCGTCACTTCCACTGGGACATCTTTTCATTGTGAACACTTTGCTCGTTTGTGTCAATATGTTCACTTTCACTAAGTTCTTTTGACTGCATAGTCAGAGTCTCTCAAATTATGGTGGTGACAGCATTTCCCTGGTCAATTATTTCTTCCTTATTTCCATTTAACTTAAATTGGAATTTTATTCCAACTTCATCATTGATCAGTTTGTTTCCAAACTTTGGCTGATAATCTTCACAAAAATCACCTTTTCTTAAAAATAAGAAGACCGTGAGGTAACTCTAAACTACATGCACAGATGTAGACTCAAACTCAACAATAGACTGAAAGAAGTAATGTGCTCAATCACTGATCACCATTTGCACCTAGCATTTATATAACTGTGGACTAAAGAGCTAACAGTGAATTTTTGTCTGTGCAGTTGTTCACAATAAAATCACTGGAATTTCAACCATGTTTTGGGGAGACTCATACTATTTAAACAATTGTGGTAGCTCAGTTTTTCTTTTATTTCAGAACTGTAAGAATAGAAGATGCTTTGTATCTCTAATTCAATCTTTCCAGGATTCTTTATTTCAAGAGAACCAATTAGAAGCATATGAATAGCAATTCTTCAATTAAAAACACAACATATTTCATTAATGTCTTCCCTACCTGATTTTCTTATTTTTCTGAATATAGAATGGGAAGTCACAGTGAGTATTTATTTTGCGATCATCATGGGACCCAGGGAATCAAGTATGTTGATAATTATGTACATGAAGTTAACATTTTAATTTCATAATCCCAGTTTCTACATGGGATAGAAAATTCTACATTTCAGAATTTGAAACATTAGTCATGCATTTAAAAGTTTTAAGCAAAAAACTAAGCCTTGCTAAAGACAAATTATAAGGTTAACAATTTGTACGTCATTACCTTATCAACTGAAATAATACGTCAAATAGAAAAGTATTTTAATTCAATTAATCTGAAATACTTTTTATTAAAGAATAACTGAGGCATTTTCTTCATTTAATTCCCAATCTAACTCACCTCGTAATTTCTATGTCCCCTCCACCATTTCCAGGAGACAGATATTAGGTTAAATGGAAAAGAGAAAGTGAGTAAACTCTGCTGACAGAAAGCACTGAGTTATGTTAGATGAGTTTCTGACCCAATACAGAAAGATGTGGACAGGAAGAATGGAAAGGAAGGGAAAATCTCATGTTCAAAAGATTCAGGTATTCACCTGATCAGAGATTCAGTGGATAAAGAACTTTAAAAAGTGATATTGTGGCCTGTAAGAACCTGTGATTGTCCAATAATATTTTTATGCTAATAAACCATCCCTCCTTGCCTTCTAGATACTGCAGGGCATAATTATAAGATCAAACTAATTTCAATTTATTCCCTGCTTAAATCACATTTCCTGTTTCTACTACTACATGAATTCCCATTAAGAAGTCTGTCTTTGTCTGAGCTTGGCTGTAGGTTTTTATGGCAAGAATAATGAGCTACATTTGGGACTTGGTATGAGTCAAGAGTAAATTATGGAGCTATGAATTTAATAACTCACCATTGAATTTAAGAAGACACAGATAATGTTTTTAACAGTTCTCTTCTTGAGAAAGTGAAGATTAAAATACCATATTTTAGAAGTCATAGTAAGTGTTGGTATTTTTATAAACCATTGTCCTGTATTGTTCATGAAAAGCATAATTTGAGATGAATTTTTTCTCAGATATTATGCTAGTCTCTGGGAGAATAAAGATAAGTAAACAATTGTGTTTTTCCTGTCAGGAATTTTTAGTTCAGTGAAAGACACAGGTATGTAAAATCTTAGTGTTTTTCAAAAATAATTACCTAAGTGAACTTCAAAATGTTCAGGGGGAAGTGGAATTAAAAGATAAGTTTATCTTGGAACATAAAACTTTTCAAATGCAGGAGTAGGTTTTTGCTTTTCATAATACACGTTTTCAATGAACTTTTTAAAGATTCCTCATAGTTTAAGTAAGGCATTTCATGGAGAAGTATATATTTCAGACAAAACGTTTGCATGGGTCCTCCATTTCTTTTTCTTTTCTTTTGAAAGATTTATTTATTTATTTGAAAGACAGAATTACAGAGAGAGAGAGGGAGAGACAGAGAGAGAATCTACCATCCACTGGTTCACTCTCCAAATGGTAGCAACAACCAGAGCCAGTCCGAAGCCAGGAGCCAAGAGTTGCTTCGGGACCTCCCACTTGGGTACAGAGGCACATGGACTTGGGCCATCACCCATGGCTTTCCAAGGCACATTTACAGGGAGCTGGATTGGAAGTGGAGCAGCTGACACTAGAACCTGCACCCATATGGGATGCTGACATGGCAAGCAGCAGCTTTTCCTGCTATGCCACAGCTCCAGCCCCTGGGTCTTCTATTCCTGCAGCATTTTATTCTGTCCTAATGTTCCACCTCCCTCATGAGATGGAAAGGTAGATATAATTACAGATATAATTATCATGATGAACCACAAAGTCAAAGTAACACTCAGGGAGCCTTAAACTGCAGCAATTTGTGTCAGTTGATAAGAATTGTGGTATTTTAAGGGTATTTTAAAGAGGCCCAGGGAACTGAGGCAGATTGGGATACCCACATTAATATAAACAAAATGTTGTTTAATTTGTATGACCTACAGCTAAGAGATAAACAGAGCAGCTTTGGAGCCTCTTCAGACTTTGGCACCAGTGTATACTACAATTTGAAATATTTCTCCAAACGATTATTGAGTAAACAAGAAGCCTAGTAAATCCGATTGCTATTCAGAGCCAGATAGAGCTATTCAGTAGATTCAGGCTGCTAGTGAAAAGTTCAGACTCACGTGACATGGAATCTAGTTGATATCTGATTACAGGGGTGCCAATGACAAGTAAGAATACTGACCAACTATGATATAAAGAATCAGAGTTCTAAAGCAGGCATATATTATTTGTGGCCACCACATATTCTTCTGTTCATAAAAATGTCCTGATATGTTATTAGCAACTCACTGAACCTCAGCTTATGACAATGGGAAACAAAATATTGTGTGACCTGGAGACCAAAGATGGCTGAATGGAGGGACGCTGCATGCTGGCCTAAGCTACAGAGAACAAGAACCACAAAGAAAGGAGCACATTTCAGGGAGACTGACTGAGGGGAAATGTCAGTAAAGAAGTGACAGAAACTGTAAACAGCATAGAGACACGGAAATCCTGCATAGACAGAGGGGAAAATGTATACGGCAGCTCCTACCCTGGCTCTGCAGCTGGAAGACTTCATCTTGCCAGGAAACATAAGCAGAAGCTCCATGAATGCTCCCTCCCCCACCATTGCACACTGACATCCCTAACTTCAGGAGAAGTCAGACACTTTAAAATCCAGTCCAGGAAGATTACTGGATTCTAAACCTCTGCTTTGATCCAGAAAAGAATCCTACATTGACTCCCTAAAATTCGTATGGAACCACTACAGATCCAGAATAGTCAAAGTGGTCCTGAGTTTAAAAACAATAATAAAGCTGGAAGTATCACAGTATCTTATTCCAAAGCATCCTACTATTAGTTAAAACAGGTTGGTACTAGAATAAATACCTACACATACCTGTGTTGGTTGTTTTTATATTAAGTTTTTTTTTTTTTTGAGATCCTGAAATATTCTGGATATTGCTCTTTTGTTGGATATGTAGCATGCAAACATTTTCACAACAGCCAAAAAATGAGATTAATCTCTATATTCAAATGAATGGATAGAGAAAATGTGGTATATATGTACCATATAATATTATTCAGCTATTAAAAAAGAATGAAATCATGACATTTGCAACAAAATGGATGGAACTGGAGGACATCATTTTAAATGAAATAAATCAGACATAGAAAGACAAATATTACATGTTCTCTGTCATACTCACAATCTAAAAAAAAATCCTTAATATGGACAAATAATAATGATTGCTAGAGTATGGGAGGAGTAGGGGAGTAGAGGGAGTTTGGATAATGGGTACCAAATCAAAGTTGGATCAAAGAAATAGGCTCTTAATATTGATCACACAGCATGGTGGAGAGAATATAATTCACAGTAACATAATATATATTTTATGAACAAATAGAAGACTCATACCATAAAGTCAAAATCAAAAAAGGGGAATATTTATTGACTTGAGCTGATCAGAACACGCTGTACACATGTACTTAAATGTCAAATGTAGCCCATTAATAGGTAAATTTATTGTAAATAAAATATTTTTTAAAGCATGTGTGACCTGAGGTGTAGATCATGAGCTGACTTTAATTAATTCTTTGAGCTATGGAAATTGTAACAGCAAACTATTGTGTGCTGAAAATGTATAAGAATTGGCCTTGTTACAGGTATGGAATGCACAAAAGTATCAAAAGTGTTCCTAGATTGCTGGCCTACTGCTGCATTACTACATTGCTTTTATGACCTATCTATGATGTGCTACTTATGAATAATGAGCTGAAAATATCACTTGGTATAATATGTCTGTGTTATGCTATAACAATCCCATCTAGATCTATGAGAATACATATCCATCACCTTCTTATGGACAAGGATGGATCTAAGGTACATTGTAGACTGATTGATGGGCAGTGGTGAACGGTTTTGCTGATTGTTGAGTCCTGGAAAACATAAAGCTGGAAGAGAGGCGTGAGTGTCTTAGAGTATTTAGATTGACTTATGGAAGCACACTTAATGGGCAAGGGTCATTTACCCTCACGTTAAGTCCAACAAAATATCAATACTTCAGGATGGGTGCTGATAAAACAAGTAGAGGCTACAATAAGGCTATGTATATTAGGTAAATTGCCTATCCAGTCTGTTAGTGCTTACCATAAGGTCTTGTGAACAGAATGATGGCAGAGCAAAGGTTATTATGCATGTACTAAGTAATACATTTTGCTCTAAGGAAAATGCTGTACTGAGTACCTAAACTACCCGGAGTTTACCCAACCACTGAACATTGAATAAGGCAGCAAGAACTCTTGGGTGAACAAGCCACTGGTTATAAGATAAGGAGTACTAAATCTTGTCACCAAACAGGAAGGAGGATGACATTTACCCTTATAGAACTTGATGAAAATCTCTATAGTTTCCTTTCCCCACAAATTACTCCTTTAATGACACCACCATCCCTGAGTTTATCAGTCCTCATGGTACCATGCACATGTCCCAGTCCAGCGAGCCTATATTACAGCAAAGGCATGTGACAATATGCTTACATCAATAGATTTAGTGAGATTTGCATGTTCACAATACCCAGATACTGTTGATCTTTTAGAGTCACAAAACAATCTGTTGAAGATACAGTCAGTGTACCATGAGTGAAAAAAAAATGTTTTTTAGTTGAAAGGGCAATTTAAACATTGAACTGATACTGTATTTCTGTTACTAATTATGTGTCCTATATCTACAATACATTGACCTAGAAATCATAATTATAATTAGGAATGGCCCATCTCACTGTTATTCTAGATCATACGCTATCACATTCAACTCATTTGTGAAATATTTGCTTCCCTTTTCTTCAACCTTGGCAACTTCTGGATAAGAATTACTGGTTCTTAAGAAGATAATACTTCCTCCAGGGGTCATAATAAAGTTCTACTGAACTGGAAGTCATGACTACACTCTGATTACACTTTCAGGGCCTCATACTTTGCAAGATTACATTACAAAGAGATATATCACATGCTCAAGTAATATAGCCTGAATACACAAGGAGTTTAAGTCACTCCCACACAATAAAGTTGAGGATAATCCTGTCTAAAACTCAGAAAAATCACTGGTACTTCTCTATTTCCAACTTTATTAAAGACCACCAATAATCAATAAAGAAAGTAATCATGAAAAATTAGTTAAGCGAAAGAAAGATTTTAACATTAAGAATAAAGACATAGTATTAGCAAAATGTGAAGTGAATCAGAATAGGTAAAGTACGAGGAAGGTAATGAATATCAATTGCCTTACAAACACCATCACTAGAGTCTTCTAGGAGATTATTAGTGGCCTCTAGTCTGAAGAGTAGAATATTTCCTCTTTGGAGAAAAGAGGGAGGATACTTTGATTCTTCTAAAAAGTTGGAAGCTCAATATTGCAAAATGGGAGTGTATATGTAATTGGAGGGCATGATTGCTTCTGAGTGCTACAAAACATTGACTATATCTGATTAACCATATGTACCCCCTTTCATTTACCCACACTGACTCTTTCCCTCTGAATGCACATTCCTTCTCCTGCACCAGTACTGCTTCCACCATGGCATAGTTGATTTACACATGCATATATTCAAAGGCTTATCTCATTTAATAGGATTCTGCCCTAATGACTCAATCACCATCTAAATGTCTCATCATTTATTGCTATACACTGATAATTAAGTTTCAAAACATGAATTTTGTAGAAGGCATAAATTTTCAAACCATACCAAGTACTCTTTGGCAGAGTTGTGCTTGGTCTACCCAAAACATGTCTGGCATTTAATGTTCCACTGTCTATTAAAATTCATGTGATTAAAGGACAACTTGCAATTGTGTAGTACCTGATACATATCTACTCACCACTTATTTGTCCCACAGGTGGGCATCTAAGCCAGACTGAGATAAATACAGTTCTTTCTCGGCCATTTTTAAATTAAAACCAGAAAGGAACACAGAGCTAAATATTTAAGTTGTGTAAGTCATAAATTGTCAGGGACTATGACCCCCATCATGAGGGAGGCAAAGCAACAACAACAACAAAAAAACCCTGAAGGGTGAGAGAACCTGACCTGAATAAAGACAGAGGTGAGAGATTCAGACAGACTCCTCCTAATTGCTCAATCTCAGGTACTAATCACTGATGAGGCTCACCTTTGATTTTTCACTTAATAAAGCTTGAATCTTCAGGACTGGTTTTATTTCTCAAGTCAACAAAAATCTAGTTTGACTTAAATTTGTTGCACTTCTGTCATTCACATGGGGATTGAGGAAAGAAAATAATATGTAAGTGTTTTGAATTATTAGCATAATACTTATTGTATGAGAAACACCCCATAAAAAGTAAAATGTATATTTATAAGATATCGATTCATTAAAAGGAGTAAAAAGTGAATTTTCAAAATTTTTCCAAGGCATACATGGCTTTCCTGTGTAACTTCTTCTTATAATAATACTAGTGTATTAATAACAACTCAAAATAATTCTATCTGAGAATAATCTTTCTGAATAAGTTTGAGAATGAGTAAAAAATAGGATAATTAGACAATGGAGTAAAATAATAAGAAAAATAGGCATTGATTTAGATGACTTTTCAATTCTTCTACAGTGGCTTTCTGAGTTGAAAGTAGCAATAAATAAACAAACAAAATTATTTATTTACCTTGAAAGTTGTAGTTACAGAGAAAGAGGGATAGCCATAGAGATATCTTCCTTTGGGAGTTCACTGTGCAAATGGCTGCAATGGCCTAGCAAAGCCAGGATCCAAGAGCTTCATCTGGGTCTCCCATGTGCGTGGCAGGTACCCAAACACTAAGACCATCTTCTGCTGGGAAGGAGGTGGAGCAGCCAGGATATTAACCAGAGCCCATATCTGATGTCTGCAAAGCAGGCAGCACTATTATCTGCTATGCCGCAATACCAGCCACAAGCAAGGAATTTTCTGATGAAATAAAAAATAAATAAAGAGAACTCCCAGGACTATCAGTTCATATTTCTTTGTTTCATATAACATTTTCTAGTTTCAAAGGCATGTTCAGCATAAGCCGTTGGGACCAATATTCTGCACAAAGCACGCTTCCAGGTTTTATTGAATATAGAGACATGAATACATAAGACAAGCCAATCTACTATGTCTTTAGTGACCTTAAGACTTATCACCCTCAACTTTTGCTGCTAAAATGAATGTTTTTGTACAAATAAACACGTTCAGAGACACAAACCAGTGAATATTTGAGATATTTCCATATTAAAATGACAAAACAGCACTCAATGTACTTGCTTTTATACTGCATTAGAAATAAACTAGGGACAAAGACATTCTTATCAAGTACAGTAGAATGTAGTAAATGTTACAACACTTCATTTATTAGAAAAATACACAGCTAAGATAATGCGATAGCAAATAAAAACTCATGAATCTTTAACTGCAAATTCTAATGATGAATCACATTTTTTCTTCTTAATAGGTGGAGGAAAGTGTATTATTTGCAGGAGATAAGAGAACATTGTGCTCCTAACCATATACTTGCAACACAGCCACTGAGAAAGAGTGATTAAGAGACAGTTATTCAGAGATGACTACTGGAATCCAAGCAGATGTACACACTAAAGCACAGAACACGAAGCAAAGAAACTTTTACTGATTTTCAATTCATCTGAAATCAGATGGAAGGAAGTGACCAAGAATCAACTTGAAACTCCATACTATGGAGGAAAGCATGCAGTGCTTAAAGAAGCATTCAGAGAAGATGAGGGAGCAAGAAATTATCAGCAGAGGCTACCACACCTTTGCCCATTTCTGATGAGAAATCTCAATTCCCTTAAGTCCTTCCGCATCTCACCTATTTTCACTCACTTTTCTCCTTTCCCTATTAAGCCTTTTGACTTTTATTCCTGCCACTCTAAACTCCTGTCCAGCATTAACCCCCATGGATATACCTCCTTCCTAGCCACAGCTGGCCACAATACCTAAAAATATAAAAAACAAAGCTGTCATTTCTCTCACATCACACATATCAATGGGACCAGAGATGAACTAAACACTCTCCTTCATGGCCACCCCACAAAGTGCTAGTACCAACAATTTCCTGTCTTAAGGGATATCAGCTATCATCAAGAACATCCCAGTTACAGCTGATTTGAATACTCTCTCCTGGTCTTTATTTTTTAAAGCCTTGCCTCAGTTTTCTTTCTTCACAGCCACATCTAGCCTCCTATCCACAAATACTGTCCCTAATGTTAGAAAGGACACATCTGTAGCCCTTCAGGTCCTGGACCTCTTTACTACAAACTATCTTTCCACTTCATTTGCAGAACAGCAAGGCTTACAATGCTCTATAGGAGCTTGTCTGTTTAGCGCACACTCTCCCTCTCATCCCCCTAATCTCCCTTCCTCCTTCCCTTCCTATTGATGCTCAAGAATCACTGCTATCCCTTGTGAGTCTCAGACAGAATATTCTTAATGAAAAGCCTAAATAACAACATAATTACAGACTCCTTCCCTTGGTAGCGTATAGTCTGGGTATTCCACAAAGCTTCTTCTATTGAATTTTTATTCCTATTATTAATAAACTATTTTGATTATGGTATTTCGAGGTGGGGCTTTGGGTGGTGATTAGGATTAGATTAGTGTCATTAAGATTGATTTCCTGTGATTGAAAACTATGGCCTTTTTAAGAGAAAGAGAGAGAAGGAGAGAGAGAGAGACCAGACAGCCACACCAACACAGTCATGTTTCTTGCCATGTGATGTTCTGTATACCATAGGACTCTTCTAGCATGAAGATAAAGTACTAAGAAGAGAACGACCCAACATGGGAAGAAGGATACACAGAAGACTCACAGAATGGCAAATGCCCTAAACAGCACTCTGGCTTCAGAATCAGCCCTTAAGGCATTCAGATCTGACTAAAAAGCCCATGAGAGTTTTTCTCAGGCATGGCAAGCTAAGACACTGTGGCAAAAAATGACCTACATGAAAGATCTGTGAGTGAGATCCCAGTGGAAAGAATGGGTCATCAAAGAAGGCAGTGTTTTTCTCTGAAGGGAGGAGAGAACTTCTGCTTTGATTATGGCGTTGTCTAAATAAGATCGGAGTTGGTGAGCTCAAGAGGCTTCCATAGCTTTGGCAGCTCATGACAAGAGCCTCGGGTGATTACTGACTTCATAAATAAAAGAGTGTCAGTTGTTAAATCAACAACAGGAGTCACTGTGCACTTACTTCCTATGTAGGATCTTTGACTTTAATGGGTTGTACTACATAAATTATCAGTAAAACTAGTATTCAAACAGTACTTAAACTGTCTGTGTGGGTGCAAACTGTTGAAATCTTTACTTAGTATATACTAAGTTGATCTTCTGTATATAACGATAATTAAAAATGAATCTTAATGAAGAATAAGATGGGAGAGGGAGTAGAAGAAGGGATGGTTTGCGGGTAGAAGGGTGGTTATGGGGTGAAAAGCCACTATAATCCAAAAGTTGTACTTATGAAATTTATATTTATTAAATAAATGGGTTTTTTAAAAAGTACTTAGATATTGTAGCTCCAGAACCATGAGTCAAAATAAAGCTCTTTTGTAAGGTTTATTTATTTAATGGGAGGCAGAGTGACAGACAGCAAGGGAGAGATATTTGATAGATGATAAAATATCCTCAAGAGCTAGGTCTGAGCCAGGCTGAAGCCAGGAAGCTGGAACCCCAACCATGTCTCCCACATGGGTGGCAGGGGCCCAAGCACTTGGACCATCTTCTGCTGCTTTCCCAGGCACATTACCAGGAAGCTATATCTGGAAGTGGAACAGCTGTACTCGAACCAGTGCTCATACCGATGTTGGTGTTGCAGACTGCAGCTTAACTCACAGTGCCACACCATCAGTCCCAACTTTTGGTTTGTTTTTAATGACACATTTATTTATTTGAAAGAGTGCCAGAGAGCAAAGGACAGAGAGAGACAGGAAGTGAGAGAATCTCTTCTTTATTAAGCTAGAATGCCTCAGATATTTTGTTACAGTAATGAAAAATGAACTTATATACTCCTTAAATTGTAGATAGTTATAAATATTGTCTTAACTGAATCATACCATCCACATAAAAGTATACCCTGTTTTCCTCACTTTATGATCAATGTCATGGATTCCACTTTATGTGATGTTACTATACCTGTTTTCAATGAAAAGATGGCATTTGTGTGCTTGTATATAATATCTACATATGAAGCAATCATTGTAAAATGCTAAAATGTTGAACCTTAAAAATTAAAAAAAAGGTAATTAGTTTAAAATGCTCAATTATAAGGAATGGTTATTCTTTTGAAATAATAATAAAAGCTAGGCAGCTTTGTGTAGCATAGCGGGTTTAGCCACCACTTGCAATGCTAGCATGCCATCTCCCGTCTCAGAGCTATTTCAAATTGCAGTTACTTTGCTTCCAGTCTAGTTTCCTGTTAATGCACTTGGGAAGGCAGCAGAAGATGAACCAAGTACCTGGGCCCTTCCCACCAGTCTGGGAGACCAGGACAAACTCCTCACTCCTGGCTTCAGACTGACCCAATCACGACTGTTGCAGCAATTTGAGGAAACAGCAGATGGAAGATCTCTCTCTTCTGTGTCTCCCTCTTTCCATCTTCCAGTCTTTCAAATAAATAAATACACAAATAAATAATAAACAAATAAATAAATGAAGCCTGTTGAAATAATTAAAAACACAAGACATTAAAAGTGAAACCTTAAGTTGCATACAATCCAAGGCAACAATCCCGGCAAAGATTTGGCTCCTTTTTCTTAATTTTCTTTGTCCCAGCAGTAATAAACACTCCACACTCCTCCCAGGCCTACATTTATATTTAATATATTATTTATTTCTAATTTTCCATTTGAGGAGGGTCCCTAAGTCACACATTCCTGGTGGAGGCATAGTCTAGCATCTATACTTTCATTTCCACAGTTCCAGGCCAGATGGAGTATACTGTGAGCTATGGTTTTTGACCCTTTCAACCAAAATTAAAACTCATGAAATGACCTTCATCTCATTCAATTCCTCTATTTTTAAACTTTTGCTTTTAATGTATAGAGATTCAAATGAGCTGTGTAAGCCCAAAAATAAATAGAAAGTGTCTATTTTCTTTTAGAGCTTAGGATAATTATTAACTCTTCATTCAGATGGATATATGCTGGTTTCTATTAACTTTAGGAACTTTATACTTTATAAGTTCTTTTCATATGTATGTGTATGTCCGACTGATTTCTTGGTTTTGCAGACACTTCAGTAATGATCCCACATCTTAATTCTTATATTGTTGACTTAATTCTAATATTATAATTTCTCAATTGTTTCTTCTTAGTACACTTTTCTCATTAGTGACTTTTGGAAATAACAAAATGCTGAAATTAGTAACACAATATTTATCACTTTCCCATCAAATTTCAAGTCTAATTTTTATATTCAATATTCTACACAAGCATTATCCCAGACATTATCCACTTCTGTTATTTGGAAATTGTCATGTTTCTTAATCTGTATGCAATTTAGTCAAGACAATTTTTCCTTTGGCATTTTACTCATGTTTTTAAAGGTAAGTTAATTAAACCAGGATTGAGCTGAGCTTTGAAAATATGCCACTTATTTATGCTCATTACTAATTTATTAGATACGTATGATTGTCTTTATTAACAGTAAAAATTTAGGTCTCAAAGAGACAAAGCCATTGACTCCATTTTCAAAGGTTAGTGAGCAACTAAAATTAAGACCCTAGCTGGCTCAGCACTGTTCCAAACCAATACTTGGGATTTTCAAAGTAAAGTTTAGTCAGTTCAGCAAGTCACCTTCCAAATAAATACTTCATAGACTTTGAAAGATGAATTCACTAAGGTGGCATAGAAGAGTATATTCCAGGAAGCCCAAGACTGATCTAAGTCTTCTTGCAATGAACTGTTTACTTTCCATTTGCTATTTCCCTTCCACATTGCTATAAGGATAGGTTAAGTGTCTGTTATACTTGCAACTTACTTCTGCTTTTATCTTTCAACATACAAAATTTGTCATAAAACTTATTTAATTTGCTGAATCATTCAATGTAATTTTTTTCATTTGATTTCCCCATTTAATCTTTCATTTCATAATTGATCATTTTCATCTTGAGAATTTCAATTATAGGAAGAGGTGGAATATGAGTCTTTACCCATTTCTGTTTCTACACGCTACAGACTAAATTGTGTTCTCCCCAAAAGTCCTAATGGCAAATATCCCAGAATATAATTTTTAAAAAAATTAATTACTTATTTGGAAGTCAGAGTTACACAGAGAGAAGGAGAGGTAGAGGTAGAGGTAGAGGTAGAGAGAGAGAGAGAGAGATTTATTCTTCCATCCACTTGTTCACTTCCCACTTGGCCACAATGACCGGAGCTGCACTAATCCGAAGCCAGGAGCCAGGAGCTTCTTCCAGGTCTCCCACATGGGAGCAAGGGCCCAAGGACTTGGGACATCTTCTATTGCTTTCCCAGGCCATAGCAGAGAGCTGGATCAGAAGTGGAGCAGCCAGGATAGGAACCAGTACCCATATGGGATGCTTGCACTGCAGGTGGTGGCTACCCACTGTGCCACAGACCCCAGAATATAATTATTTAAAGACAGGTTTTTTAAAAGATTTATTTATTTATTTAAACCAGTGCCCATATGGAATGCTTAGCCTACAAAGCCACAACACTAGCCTCTCTGATACTCCTCTGCCCTTATATCAGATGTAACATCTCCACTTTCAATTCTAATTTTATTTATTGGAGTCTTCGTCCTTGTTTAATCAAGCTAGCTAAACTTTCATCTTTAACAAAGTTTTCTTGATTTTTTTCTCCTATTTTCTATATTTTTTGTCTTCTTTTTATTATGTCCTTCCTTCTGATTAATTTGAGCTTAATTTTCTCTTTTACAATTCCTTGTTGGTATAAAATTAGTTTGAGAGCTTTCAAATTTTTAATTCTTTTTAAAAAATATTTATTTATTTGAATGGTAGTGACAGAGTCAGAGAAAGGCAGCCAGAAATAGATAACTTCCATCCACTGATTCACTCCCCAAATGTCCACAACAACCAGGACTAGGCCAAGTTAAAATCAGGAGCTAGGGACTCCACCCGGGTCTCCCAGGTGGTTAACAGGGACCCTAGTCCTTGGGCGATAATTCTCTGACTTTCCAGGCACCTCTCCAGGAAGCTGGATATGAGGCAGAGTAGCCTGGACTGGAGCAAACACTTTGAAATGGGATGCAGATATCTAAAGCTGTGGTTTAGCCTGCTGTGCCACAGACTGGCCTTTCATCTTTTTCAAAGTAGGTATTTATCACTGTTACACTTTCTCTGAAAAAAATAAACCAGACTGAAAAGAAAAATATCAAATGGAACATTTCCTCTGGAAAAAAAAAACATAACTGAAAAGAAAAATATCAAATGGTTTCTCTGATTTTTGGTAGCTAATATGTGGAGTACAAAAATGTAGAATCTATATGAATGAAATTGACATATTGAGATTTGATTATTGTTTATATTCCTTGTCTATGCTCCTGCAGAAAGAGATCTTTCTATTTTTTATTTAGTGGGGATTAAGCCTGTGATTATGAAGTAAATTGAGAGTATATTATCCAAAAATCAAAAGAACAAAAAAACAAAGAAATAAAGGAAGAAGGATGGAGGGAAAGAGGACAGGAAATACCATTATGTGCTTAAATTGCTATATAAAATACAAGAAATCTGTTTTTATATAAATAAAAATCAATAAAAACAAGGAGACAAAACAAAAAAAGAAATTTGTCTTAGAAATTTAATGTTTTGATGCACTCTCTGTTTTGATATGTTGTGTTTTATTTTCATTTGCCTCAACATATTTTCTGTTCTGATTACTTCTTTGATCCTTTGGTTTCTTAGAAATGTACTGTTTAATTTCCATATATTTGTGAATATTCAAGTTTTCTTCTGTAGTTGATTCCTTCTTTCATTATACTGTGAGTGGAAGAGACACTTGATATGATTTCAGTCTTACATCTGCTAAGGCTTGTTTTAGGCATAATATGTGATCTATGCTGAGAAATGTATGTGTGCACTATAAGGAGGATGTATATTCTGCTGCTGTGGGCTGGAATGTTCTGTTTACAAGTGGCATTCAAAATGCCCAGAAAAATATGTCTATAAAAATATAAAAAACAAACTAATTTCATAAAAGATTTACACCAAACTGAAATTAACTTTTACTTCTGTTTGTCATGAACTTTTCTGAAGTTCCTTTATAATGTCTGTCACATCTCCATTTGGTTTACAAAGTTATTCAAGTCCACTGTTACCTTATTGATTTTCTGTTTGGTTGCTTTATCCATTGTTGAAAGTGAGATATTGAAGTCATTTACTTTTGTTGAGTTGCAGTCTATTTCTGCTTTCAGTTCTGTCAGTGGTTGATTTTATATATTCAGGTGCTCACCAAGAAGTCCCTATAAAAGCTCTTTATCTGGTATTTATTACAGAAGTTTAATCCTTAAACTACAGTTATATGTATACACAATTGACCAGAACTAATAAATAAATTAAAAGTAAGATGAAGCTACCTTGGCTTATAAACAGGTAATAAAACCTAATTTAAAACTAAAGTAAATAAAACTGTTGGATATTGATTACTATATGATAAGTATAGACAGTATAATCAATGGAATAGATTATAGAGTCCAGAACCAATCCTTTCCCCCTAAATATGTCTAGACCAGTTAAGTATTCATGTGAGCCCGTGATCCCCTACCAGATGCAAAATCATCAATTTCAACTGGATTTCCTAATCATAATAGGAAAGTTAAGCAAATAGCTTCTAGTAATAAACATAAAACAACATCACAGAAATAGAAAAATGCATGGATAAACAACATTTTCTTACTCTGGGATATAAATACTGTGCATCCAGCTACAAAGAGAATGCATATATATATATATATATATATATCCAGATGCATGCTCTTTGTAGTTGGATGCACAGTATTTACATATATATATTTTTACATGTAAATATATATATATGTTTACACATTCATAAACACTGCACAAAAATTATGAACTTTCTAACAAAGAAAACTATTGATGAATACAAATATAACTTTAAAGAGTAGAGAAGATATTTCTATGGCAGCTATTTCAAAAAGGGGTCATGTCAAAGATATAAAATTGATTCAAATGTTCTTCAGCAGTGTTTACAATAATTCCTCAGGAGCAATGGCATTATCCTCATCCTAATAGCATTATCCACTTCTCTAGGTGATGATATCCTACGTCCAAATTAACATTTTGTTTATTTCTCTGTGGTTGCAATCCAGAAGAAACAAAAACCACATTCCTGAAATTTGGCTAATATGGAGGGTAATCAAACTACCTCAGAAGAGACCTCTCAATTTAGGAATGGTTTTAAGCTAGACAATGATTCATAAGTTCTTGACTGCTAATTTTTAAAAATTGTCAAAATTCTATAGTGTACTGAACATTGTGCCAAACCATAATAAAATGCAAGTATCTTTTTTATTGTAGTAAAACACCTAACATGAAACCACATTCTTAAATTTTAATTGTACTACATACTGTTTTTAACCACAGGCACAATCTTTTAGAGTGAATCTTCACAACTTAAACATCTTGCATAACTGAATAAAGCAACTCTATAAAACAAGAAAAGGAAAAAGTTCTTGTTTAGTTATCTCTATGCCATCACTAGGGATTGAAATATTAGGCATTATTGAAAAAATATAATATTTGAGGTTGGCTGGAGAAAGGGAAATGTCTGTAGGAGCTCTAGGAGATGGGAAAAGGAAATTCAATAGTGATTAGCTCATGAAGTGTCTTGCTGTGTTAATCTTAGGGATTATTCCAAAATCATTTGAGAAATATTACAGAATTTTAAACAGGGGCTCAAAAATCATATTAATGATGTATAAAGATCCTTTCAATTTTGTTACCATAGAAGGAGTTTCTAAAGAGTGGCATTTTAGTTGAAGTTTAAATAAGAGTTTAAGTTTAAATAAGATAAGAATCAACCAAACAAAAAATACAGGGGCAAATATTTTCAGCAATGGAACAATTATGTTCAATATTTCAGTAAACCTTATCCTTTTTTAGTAACATAAATAAAATCACAGTCAATGAGATGCAACAACTTTGGGAGAGAATAATACAATAATAATTCAGGTTTGGAAGTAAGGTTAAGGAATCCAGATTTTCCTCTAGCTGTAATTAAAACAAGTACAACATTCATAACCAGTAGAATAAACTTAATTCTTGATGTTTTGAACATATTCTATTTGTGGGGGGAGAATGAATTAGAGGAAGCATGAGAACAACATTGTAAATAGTATGCTTAGCTTGTAACATCAAGTAAAATACTGATAATAGAAGATAGGAAAAGAAGTGATGTGGATTAGAAAAAAGTTTCAAAATATAAAGTACAGGTCAAGAGACATTGAGTTGGGACAGTGATGGAAAGAGAAATTTAAGTAAAACTAAACTTGTTTCTTCAAAAGCTCTGTGAATTATAATGCCATATAATAAAATGGAGATGAATGGATGGTCAACAAGCCACAATTGAAGTATGATTTAGATAACATTGCAGTTGAGTTTGGAATTATACATAAATATGAGGGCTGGAAACAGAAGTATCATGAGCACAGAGATGGAATTTAAGACCATAAGTCCCTTTCTGAGACACTTATGACATTATATTAATGAAAGTAATATTACCTTTGTCATAGAGTTTTCCTTGAGGACTAACTATATAACTGTAAAGTTCTTTAAATTGTGCACGATTCAACTAGAGTTTGTGTTTTTATTTTAGTTTTTGATAATTGAGCAGATGTGAATATTAAGGGATAGATGTAATTTGAAATATTTTCTGGGATTTCTGAATTGTACTACTTGGCTAAAAGAGATTTTGAATGTACAAGCAGCTTCTGGAATTCAAATATTTGCAATACTGATTCCTTTTCCTTTTTGAATTCACATGGAGAGAACCATAGTATTTAATATTATATGTGAATAATGCATTACTATTGACCAGGTACTAATATTATTGACCACAATCACATTAATTGAATTAACCACCCAACTTTCTTTCATATTTCCTTCTGAATGCTTTCTTTTCCCTTGATGTTTCTCTACACATCACTATTTTCATGACAAAGTACTTGGAAAGACGTATGTGGTGATTGTGAAGAAGAAAGAGATTCAAAATTACTAACATTAGAAGAGAAATAGAGTCATTTGTTTTCCACTACACCTATCTCTCTGGTGCGTACTTTCTCTCAGCTAATACTAGTGGATGTCAACAGTGGCACTGGTTAGTGCAAAGAAATGGAAATATTCTCTAGGTAGAAATTGTTCCCTTAAGACTTGAACTCAAGACAGGTGGCAATTTTACCCTGAATTATAGCTAAGGCTCTAGAGGAAAATTTCACCCCAGAGAGGTTTTTTCTCTCACCTTATGCATATAAAAAAGCAGCCATAATCATGAAAGTGTGTTAGTGAGAAAAATTGACCAATCCTAAAGGAATTCTTTCCAATAGATATGTCCAGTGTTATGCTATTTTCATATCTGTGAACACATTCATCTGATTAACATGCTACCAATCAGATGAAAAAAATCAACAAGATAGAACCTGGCTAGAATAAAGCTTTTACAAATTGATCTAAATAAAACTCTAGTTTGTTGATCAAAGCACAATTATGAACTGTTGTTCATATAAATATTCAGTAATAAACATTTTCTTTAAACTTCTTTTAAAAACCTCAAAACTTTTGAAAGAGTAATTCTCATGATCCAAAAACAAATAATATCTCATTCAAAACCCCAAATATTATTAAATTTATTTGAAAAAGTACATTGTTGCAAAATCATAGCTGGTTCTAAAAGATAAAATTTTACCTAAAGAGAACTTGCAGCTATTTAATCCAAGAGACTTTGATGAATAAGAAATACCAAGTTTATGACTGACAATAAAAATATTGATATTACCATCCACTCTGAATTTATAATTTAAAATATAGCATTAAAATAAAAGAAAAATGTAATTAAAAATATCTTGACATAGGTGTGTCAATAAATCTACAGTGGGATAATCAGTATTATGAGATAGGAAATAATAATTTGAGGTATAATAGCATTAAAATTGGTAAAAGGAAAGGGGTTGCATATTTATTGGTGTTATATATTTAAATCTTGGTGGTAGTGTTGATAAATCAGTAGGTCCTCAATATAAATACTGAATTACTATTAAGTAGATTAAATATACAATGTTATACTGAACAGAATTTAGATAAAATATCATAATCTTGAGAGTTTGTTAAAATTTTGATCTTGAAGTCAAACAAGGAAAGATAGGTAAAATTTTTTCTCTAGGTGATTTGGATATAGCATCAATCCATTTTCTTCCATATTTAATAGAACTAGCTAAATGGTACAGCAGAAAATATCAGAAGTGAGCAACTATTTTGCCTCCTCTGTTTTGTTTTTTGTTCGTCTAGATTGATGATTATCAATAATTCTTTATTTCGGACTGATCATAGCAGTTTAAGAAATAAAATAAGCAAAAAAATAAAACAGAAATCCCCATTACCAACAAAACAGACAATAAAACCATATTCCCAAATATTCATTTTCACTGCAGTTAATGTGAAGTGTGTCATTTTTTTCTTAAAATCTCCCAGATGATACAAATGTGTATTTGTATTTAGGTATAAGTTTAGATATCTAGGGATACAGTTACTCAATCTACAACCAGTGATAGCTCTTTCTTTGCAATGCTGTGTATTCCATCCCTGTCTGTTTTTCAAAGACTTTGTCTTGAAATTAATAATTAATATGATATCTGGAAGATTTATCTTTATGCTAGTTACGTCCAGATGTTTATAGTGTTTTGCCAAGCATTTTGTTTGGAATATATATTTCATCATATTGCTAAATTTTCTTCTCTTACAATGCCCTTATTCATTTTAAAAGGACAGGATAATAATGAGACTGATCTCTTACTAATGTAAAATGAGATAATATGCAGCAACCATTTGGTAAACTTCTTTAAAGACAGCTAGTACTTGAAAATATCCATAAGAAAATAATGTATTTTAATTTATTCAATACCACCATTTAGAAATCAAATAATGGATTATCTTAGGAAACTATAAGTGTTTATTAATTCTCAAATTAATAAAAATATATGTATTAATTAATTCCTCAAATTAATTCTATCGCATACTAGCTATCATTTAAAAATTTTATTTATTATTCTCAAAAGTGTATGAGAAACAAATATTTTCTTTCATGAACATGTAACCAATATACTAAGTAAATGATTCTGGTGATACCATAACCTTGATTATTTTCATTATGCAAAAAATATCATAGAGCACCAAATTATTCAGATTTATAAGAATAATATAATTAATTGCTAATGAACAAAGAAATTTATACACTTATAAAATATTTAAAATAATAAAGGTAGCTGAAGCTCATATACTAAATAAAATCATGCTCTAATTAAAACTTGATATGTATTTATTTTGTATGAAATATCTACATGTAAAATAAACCTATAAATAAATAAAATAGGAGTATATAGAGGGAGTTAAGAAACCAAGATGCTTAATAATAGTACAAACTTTTTAAACTACTAAAACATAGCAATTAGCTTCCTATTTCAGCTCCAATATGTAAAGAACTTGGAATCTGTCATTCGATTCTTTGTAAGAAAACAGTTGAACAATCTGAAAAACAATGACTTGTCTTGAGCCATTAGAAAACTGAAGCTACATAACATATCATTATTCCAAAATCTGGAGACTCAGATGGATCCAGAGTCACCCCCAAGATTTGCTTGCCTGAAGCAAGAGCTTCTAAAGCCATAAATTTGTAAGAAAACAAATGGTAGTTGTGACAAACTGCTTGAGGTTGAGTGTAGACAAGTTTTGTATCCACAGTCTTATATGAGTATTCACATTTTCATGGATTCCTGGCATTCTCTGGGAACCTCATTAAGTTTTTATAAGCAAGAGCCAAGAATTATTCGTTCTTGACTCTGGAAATGGAGGAGAAAAAAATTTCTTGTGAAATACACCCAAACCCTACACTAAAGCCTACTCTCTCAGCAAAATTGCTGTACCATAGCTGGAAGAACAATTGTCTCTAGCTCCCTCTATCCTTTCTGACAAACCCAAGAGCTAGGGGTTGGAGAGCTATTCTCATTAAAAGACTGAAATTTAATCATAATATAATAGAAAATGTAGTCTTCCAAAACTTTGCTATCATACTGACAGGGCTAAAATTTAAAATGGTGGATTGTGTATTAAATATATGTGGGATATCAGTATAAAGATGAATGAATCATGTAATCATATCATCAGAAAACATGCAAGCAAGAAGAGAATGATGAGAAATGCTTTATGTATTTAAACAATAACAAAATGCTGACACAGAATTTTATACCCAGTGAAATTATCCTCCAACAGGATATTCATATTTCAAAAGCAACAGAAATACAGGTGTAGGGCATTACCTGTGAGATATATAAAATTAAAACCTCAATGGCTTACAAAAACATATGCCCATGATACCTAATGGTGAAAATTCTGTTGATACCAATTATTGATATTGTGTTGTAATTTGAATCATCATAAATTTCTCATAGGTGAGTAAATTTCTGCAATTATTTTGTAAAACTATTTGACTCTCTCTATATGCTGAGGGTGGCCATATCCATGATCTGTGAGCCAAGATTTTTACTCTCCAAAGAATGAATATACAAGTGTATCAAATATGCACAAGAATTTATACCATCCATGTTTCATAGTCTTAAAGTGGGGGAAAATGTCTAATGGTATTATAGCAATTAAAATTTATAGCAATTAAAATTAAAATTCAGGGCAGGCATTTAGCACAATTAAGTCACCACTCGTAATCTCCACATTCTACATTGCAGTGCATGGATTTAGTTCCAGCTACTCAACATACAATCAAGTTTCTGGGTATTGCGCATCCTGGAATGCAGAAGATGAAAAGATGCATGTCAGAGTCACAGATAGAAAGGGAGGGAGAGAGGGAGAAAGAGAGAGAATCTTGCATCTGCTGGGTCATTCCCAAGATGGCTGAAATGACCAGGGCCAGACTAAGCCAAAACCAAATCCAGTAGCTTTATCTGGGTCTCCCATGTAGGTGGTGGGGGTCCAAA
The DNA here is from genome assembly GCF_051225735.1 of Oryctolagus cuniculus. Taxonomy (NCBI): domain Eukaryota; kingdom Metazoa; phylum Chordata; class Mammalia; order Lagomorpha; family Leporidae; genus Oryctolagus; species Oryctolagus cuniculus. Next base: position 38,722,156 of record NC_142868.1, on the reverse strand, counting down.
TACTTGCAAATCTTTGCTGCTTTTACCAGGCCATTAGCAAAGAGCTGGATGCAAAGTGGGCAGTTGAGACACAAACTGATGCCCATATGTAATGTCACAGGAGGCTGCTTTACCCACTATGTCACAATGTCTCCCCTCCTTTATTAAGATATATTTATTTATTTCAAAGTCAGAGTACAGAGACAGGAAGAGAGAGAGAGAGAGAGAGAGAGATGAGTGTTTATTTTAAGATGGCAATTATGAAAATCACTATCAATTACCCATTACAAATTAGAACTAAAAAATCAACAACAGGAGTCACTGTGCACTTGTTCCCTATGTAGGATCTCTGTCCTTAATGTATTGTACTATGAGAATTAACAATAAAACTAGTCTTCAAAGAGCACTTTATACTTTCTGTGCCTGTGTGGGTGCAAACCGTTGAAATCTTTACTTAGTATAGAGTTGGTCTTTTGTATATAAAAATAATTAAAAATGTGTAAAGTCAACAACAGGAGTCACTGTGCACTTACTCCTCATGTAGGATCTCTGTCCTTAATGTGCTGTACATTGAGACTTAATGCTATAACGAGTACTCAAACAGTATATTTCACTTTGTGTTTCTATGGGGGTGCAAACTGTTGAAATCTTTACTTAATGTATACTAAACTGATCTTCTGTAAAAAAAAAAAAAAGAAGAAGAAGAAGAAGAAATTATCAATTCCCAACTTGACTCTCACTGGGATTGAACATGACAATAGGTCTGATCTAATTTCATCATCATTTAAAAAACCATCTATTATTTTTCACTTTATGTTTCTGTGTGGGAGCAAACTGTTGAAATCTTTACTTAATGTATGCTAAACTGATTTTCTGTATATAAAGAGAATCGAAAATGAATCTTGATGTGAATGGAAGGGGAGCGGGAGTGGGAAAGGGGAGGGTTGTGGGTGGGAGGGATGTTATGGGGGGGAAGCCATTGTAATCCATAAGCTGTACTTTGGAAATTTATATTCATTAAATAAAAGTTAAAAAAATAATTAAAAATGAATCTTAATGAAGAATGGGATAGGAGAGGGAGTAGGAGGTGGGATGGTTGGGGGGTGGGATGGTGGGTATGGGGGAAAACCACTACAATCCATCATGGCCTATCATGGAATTCTCACATTGATATAAACAATAAAAACTAATTTATGCTTATGAAATTTATATTTATCAAATATAAGCTTTCTATAAAAAGTAAATTAGAACTAAAAATATAAACTAGAATATAGAGAAAAGTAACATTGCATTCCAATTTTGAAATTTAATAAGCATTCTGTTTTATTTATTTTATAACATTTTTAAAATTTATCTGGTATTTGAAAGTTACTGAGAGAGAGGGGGGGGGGTGGGGGGGATGAGAGAGAATCTTCCATTCACTCATTCACTCCCCAAATGCAAATGCCCGAAACAGCCTGGGCTAGGACTGGCCAAAACCAGGAGCCAGGAGCCAGGATCTCCACCAGAGTCTCCCTCATGGGTGATGGGGAACCAAGCACTTGGGCTATAATCCACTGCCTCATAGGTGTATTAGAGGATAGCTGGATTGGAAGCATGGAACAGTCAGGAATCAAACCAGGCACTTCATTATGAGTTATGGGTGGTCCAAGTGGCCACAATGCCTCCTCTAGACTCTATTTTAAAAGAGAAATTCAGAATATTCATTTAGCATAGTAGCTAAGACATCACTTGAGACACTGACTTCCCACATCATGATGTCTGGGTTTGAGTACTGGCTTGACTTCCAATTTCAGTTCTGCTAATATTCACCTCAAGAGGCAGCAAGTGATGACACAGGGGTGGGTTCCTACTACCCCTGTGGTGATAACGGATTGAATTCCAGTCTCCTGGTTTTTACCTGACGCAGCCCCAGCTCCTGTAGAAATTGTGAGAGTAAGCCAGGAGATGGAATTTCTTTTTCTGTTCTTGTCTCTGTCTCTCTATCTCTGCTTCTCTATCAAATAAAATGAAAGAAATAAAAAACACTCAAATTTCTCTATGGACATTCCAGGTTGCTTCTTAAAACATACCTATCTAAATAAATAAATAAATAATTTAATAATAGATAATTCTATTTTTTCATATCTTGGAAATTATGCAGTATTAAATCTTTAGTCTGCACAGCACATGGTATGCTAAATGTCTGGAAAATGCTCATGGGAGCTGAAAAAAAATCATTTTATATTAATTCAATTGAGATGTAAAAAACAGAAAGTACTTTATATTGAATAAAATATTTAAATGTGAATTCAATTTATTACTTGTAAGTGAAGCTTTCTGAAATGCAATTTTAGTGTCAAAGATCTGAATCTGTTCTATGAAGAGGAAAATAAAGGTCTATCATGGAATTCTCACATTGGTATAAACAATAAAAACTAATTTATGCTAAAGTTAGTCTCTTTGCTGCATTATTATAGTGTTTGAATTCCATATTTCACAGCAGTAATAGTTTTCTCTTTTAAATTTCTTAAGGCCAAAGAGACAAACAAATCCACCAGTTAGTGTGTATTTCTACATGTATGTGGTTGCATGCACATTGCCTATGTGTTCATGTGTGAACACATTCAAGGGACACCTTGAATACTTCATTATCTAACATTCTCTGAGTAAGAAAGCATCTTAGCCAATACTGAAAATATATAAGAATCAGTGCAAAATAATTTTTATAAAATTTTTCAAATCGAATCATATATATAAATAGCCATTAGTTGTTACTGTGTATAAGTCTGATATTAAAAGCTTGTTGTATAGGAAGAACTTGGACTTATATGAGCAGAAATCAACTGCAGCTCTTATGTCCTATAGGTATCAAATATCATATAAAGGCTACATCTACTGTGCTATGTTCTATTTTCTTAACAAACTAAACAGAAATATATAGCAGTTGTGTGTTCGTGTGTTTGTATGTGTGTGCATGTGTGGATCTTTATCCTATCAATAGGGTAGTTACATTGCAAGCTGCCCTGTAACAACTCAAACAAAATTAGTATGATTATTCAATGATATATGACAAAATTTCAATGCTAATTTTGGAGATGTACCAAAAAAGACCTTATTCAACTATGTTCATTAGCTTCAACTAAATAAAATAAATTGAAAGGGAAAAATAACCTGTCAAGAAAAAAACATGCCTAGTTTCATTTTCACAAGTGATTCCACTTACTGTGATAGCATTTTAAAAGATTTCCAGGATGGGGTGGAGCTGCAGCATAGTGGGTAAAGCCGTCACTTCCAGTGCCAAGCATCCCATATGAGTACTGGCTGCTACACTTCCGATCCAGGTCCCTGCTAATATGCCTGGGAAAGCAGTGGAAGATGGCCCAAATCCTTTGGCCCCAGCACCCACGTGGGAGACCCAGAAGAAGAAGCTCCAGGCCCCAACTTTGAATCGGCTCAGCCCCGGCGGTTGCGTCCATTTGGGGAGTGTACCAGTGTTTGGAATACCTTTCTATCTCTGCCTCTGCCTCTCGGTAACTGCCTGTCAAATAAATAAGTAAATGTCCTTTTTAACAACAACAACAACAACAACAACAACAAAAAAAAAAAAAAACACAAATTCCAGGATATTAACTTTGACATTTCTACGAGGCTCTTATAAGCTATCATCAAAATGTGGCTATGTGAAGGTTTCAAACACTTGAAACCAAAAGTAATACTTTTGGCCGGCACCGCAGCTCACTTGGCTAATCCTCCGCCTGCAGCGCCGGCATCCCGGGTTCTAGTCCCAGTTGGTGTGCTGGATTCTGTCCCGGTTGCTCCTCTTCCAGTCCAGTTCTCTGCTGTGGCCTGGGAAGGCAGTGGAGGATGGCCCAAGTGCTGGGTCCCTGCACCCGCATGAGAGACCAGGATGAAGCATCTGGCTCCTGGCTTTGGATTGGCACAGCGCATCGGCTGTGGTGACCATTTGGGGGGTAAACCAACAGAAAAAGGAAGACCTTTCTCTTTCTCTTTCTCTCACTGTCTAACTCTGCCTGTCCAAAAAATCAAAACCAAACAAACAAAAAACAACAACAAAAAAGTAATACTTTTAAAAATCATACTTCAAAATTCCCTACCCATTGCCATTAGTACCATCTACCTAGGAACATACTGGTTGCTTAAGTAGTCAACAGTAGCCTTTATGAAACCTTTAAAAAAAATCAATGAATTAATAAGCAAAGAAAATCACACTTACTTCTTGTTCTAATCTTTAATCTCAAGAGAAATCACAGGGAAAACCAATAGCTTACTTTATATAAAATATATGATTAGGGAGTAGTCTCATTTAACATGTATCAGCAAAAATATAAAAGTCATCATTATTAATCTCAGAGTAAGTAGTCACAATTGTATGGACTCTCTGTTCTGTATAAAATTTGGCCTCCAGGAGCAGAATTTTAGAAACAAATAAAGAAAAGGAACATAATGAATCATTTTCTACAAACCTCTTATTTTACATAAAAGAGAAATGACAAGGTCATTTCAATTCAGTGTATTACTTACTTACAACAATTGATGTTGAAAATGTCAAGATTCTAATTAATGTGTCAAAAACTTTAGCAGCCTGCTCAAGTTTCATTTGGGTGGAAATGAGACTTATTCCTCTTCTGTATCCTTCTGGTTACCATTTAGCTCTGCTTTTTGACTTTTTGCCCCGGCTTTTCAAAATGTTCTCTGCTTATTGTGCAATATTCCTAACCATCACTTAAAATTGTAACAACGGGCAATCCTTGACTTTATGTGGAGATGCCTAAATCTCTGAAGCTTCTAAATCTACTTGTGCAGACTCACAAAACTTCTGTACATGGTAAAATATATAGGCAGGGCCCCTGCTGAGTCTTCCAATTGCTTGGAGGTGCCAATAATTCACACCCTGCCACAAGTCTCAAAAAGCGTGTGAAATAAAGGAGGTCAATTATGAGGTTTTAAGACTTCGGATGCCATCTCTATGTTCCTACAGGGAATGGCAGCAGAAAAATCAATAAAATGAAATATATTATTAACTAAAATTATTAGGCTGACGTAAAAGCTATCAAAAGTTCTAAGGTTGGGACTGGTGCTGCGGATCAGCAGGTAAAAGCTCTGGCCTGCAGTGCGAGCATCCTGTATGGGTGCTGGTTTGAGTCCCAGCTGCACCACTTCCAATCCCCCTCCCCACTAATGCACCTGGGAATGCAGTAGAGGATGGGCCAAGTCCTCGGGTCCCAGCACCCACGTGGGAGATCTGGAAGAAGCTCCTGGCTCCTGGCTTTGGATTGGCTCAGATCCAGCCATTGAGGCCATTTGGGGAGTGATCTAGAGGATGGAGGACCTCTCTGTGTGTGTCTCCACCTCTCTCTGTAACTCTTTCAATTAAATAAAATAAATCTTTAAAAAAATTCTAAGGTTGCAAGTAGGCAGATAAGCACCTGTCCTAGAAATGGGTGGTAGGTTGGCAGCAGTAGTGGTGACTCCAAAAACAACAGCAAAACAGCGTCAAATCTTAAGGTTCACCTCAGGTAATTGCACGTAGCTTCTACTCCAACTCCTCCTCCACAGCAATTCCTCTTGTCGTGATAACTAATACTATTGTTAATTTTCAAATGAATAATTTTCTTTTTTCTTTTATTTGACAGAGTTATAGATAGTGAGAGAGAGACAGAGATACAGGTCTTCCTTCCGTTGGTTCACTCTCCTAATGGCCACTATGGCCGGCGCTGCACTGATCCGAAGCCAGGAGCCTGGTGCTTCCTCCCAGTCTCCAATACAGGTGCAAGGACCCAAGCACTTGGGCCATCCTTCACTGCCCTCCCAGTAGAGATCCACAGCAGAGATCTGGACTACAAGAGGAGCAACCAGAACTAGTACCCGGCGCCCCAACTTGGACTAGAACCCAGGGTGCTGGCACTGCAGGTGGAGGGTTAGCCAAGTCAGCCAAGGCACGCTGGCCGCAATGAATAATTTTCAATGTTTATTCTTATTTAAATATACTTCAAAAATATTTACTTATTTGAAAGTCAAAGCTACACAGAGAGTTAAGAAGCAGAAAGAGAGAGAGAGAGAGAGGTCTTCTATCCACTGCTTTACTCCCCAATTGGCTGCAATGGCCAGAGCTATGCCAATCTGAAGCCAGCAGCTTCCTCTGGGTCTCGCACATGGGTGCAGGGGCCCAAGGACTTGGGCCATCTTCCACTGCTTTCCCAGGCCATAGCAGAGAGCTAGATTGGAAGAGAAGCAGCCGGGACTAGAACCGGCGCCCATATGGGATGTGTCGCTCCCCCTCTTCGTGGAGGAACGACACTAAACCCTGCCTAGGCTTCATATCCAAGTCACGGCACCATTATGTCGCTCCCCCTCTTCATGGAGGAACGACACAGGACCCTGCGCTGTTCTTTTGTCTGCTCGGCCCTCCCCGGGTTTGCTGCTGGTTCTTCCCGGGTTGGCTACTGTCCCTTCCACCTCCGTGGAAGGGCGGTTCCCCCTGGCCACTTTCCCCACTTCCACAGGGGAGCGGCACACTGCCGGCCGGCTCTCTCGGGGGCTGCACAGGTGTTCCCCTTAGATGTTCCTCTTAGATGTTCCTGGTGCATGTTGTCTCTCTCCTCCTTTATAGTCCTCTTCCGCCAATCCCAACTCTGCTACCCACACGCCGAGTACGCTGCTCTCCTCCAATCAGGAGCAGGTCCTGCTGTTTATTGGTTGAACTGGAGGCAGCTGTGTAGAAGCTGTTTCTCCCTTCTCAGCGCCATATTGTGGGAGAGCAGATACATAGAATAAGTCTTTTTTTTTTTTTTTTTTTTTTTTTTTTTTTTTTTTTTTTTTGACAGGCAGAGTGGACAGTGAGAGAGAGAGACAGAGAGAGAAAGGTCTTCCTTTTGCCGTTGGTTCACCCTCCAATGGCCGCCGCTGCAGCCGGCGCACCGCGCTGATCCTGGCAGGAGCCAGGAGCCAGGTGCTTTTCCTGGTCTCCCATGGGGTGCAGGGCCCAAGCACCTGGGCCATCCTCCACTGCACTCCCTGGCCATAGCAGAGAGCTGGCCTGGAAGAGGGGCAACCGGGACAGAATCCGGCGCCCCAACCGGGACTAGAACCCGGTGTGCCGGCGCCGCAAGGTGGAGGATTAGCCTATTGAGCCACGGCGCCGGCTTAGAATAAGTCTTAATTCCAGTAACTTAGTCTAGTCCGGGTTGCTCCCCACAGGATGCCGAAACCTCAGGCCAGGACATTAACCGGCTGTATCACAGTGCCGGCCCCTAAATATTCTTATGCCACTGACTTATTTGAAAACTTATTTTTGTGGCAAAGAGAGAGAAATAGACAGAAAAAGTTCTCATCTGCTGACCCATTCTCCAAATGTCTACATTAAACAGAGCTTGATAGGCCAAAGCCAAGAACTGAGAACACCATCCAGGTATCAAAAATGTTCTGACTGAGCCAAAGGTGGTTGGGAATCCCTTGAAAAAACTGGGAGAAAAATGACTGGGATGTGGAGGAGTCCCCTGCCCCTTCCGGCTCCCAACCTGAAGGATGCACCATTGTGGACTGGGGGCCTCCAGGGAGCTTTGACTGCCCTTGCCAAGGGCAACACTGTAGCATTAATCCCCTGAGGTGGGGTCTGCTGCTGATTTAACTTGGATGGGTTCCATTCAGTGCCCATGAAATGGGTTGGGGTGGGGTCGGTCTTTGGTTCATGGGGCAGAGGGATAGACCTTCTCCCACTAGGGCCTCTTCAATGGGGTGGGTTTTTTTGTGGGTATTTTTCCCCACTTTTATTTTTTAATGATAATGGGCAGTTTGGATCCTATCCAACCTCCTCCTCCTCCATCAGTCTTGTCCTGGCCCCTCTAGGCCCACTTTGTTGTTATAGGTTAACCCCCTTCTTCAACCATTCCCCTTCCACTCCCACTATATGTCTCAAGTTAATGGCTGCAGATATGAACTTTATGTGTTAACCAAAGCTCTTTAAACTATTTTGTGTGAAATGTGGGCAGGGAGGGTTCACAGACAGTGGATATGGAGTGTTTGTTTTTCTGTTTTGTTTTCAGTTTTCATTTTCTTTCAAAAGAAAGGAAAGGGAGGAAGGAAGGAAGGAAGGAAGGAAGGAAGGAAGGAAGGAAGGAAGGAAGGAAGGGAGGGAGGGAGGGAGGAGGGAGGGAGGAAGGGAGGAAGGGAGGAAAAAAGAAGAGGCATTTTGGGCTTGTTTTTTGAAGAACTGACTTGAATACTTATTTAAATTTTTTGATGATTTTAAATAATGTCTGTGCCTGTGACAGTGGGGGTCCCAGACAGGAACCTGCTATCTCAGGGCCCTCCAAGAAAGCAAGACCTATCCTCTGGGGTCATGTTGTTGAGGTCCCAGCACTGTGCAGGAGTTTCCAGTGTGAAAACAAGATTGAGAAAGAAATCTACACAAATATGGGAATTTCCATCAATAACACAAAATGTCAAAAAAAGGTAAAAATAAAAACTATCCATACATGGTGGGAACTCAATTACTTGAGCCATCATTGCTACCTGCCATAGTCTTCATTAGCAATAAGCTGCAGTCAATGGTGGATATCAAAACCAGGCACTCTGATGTGGGATGCAGGTCTGAGGAGTCAGAGGGGTTACTAGATAGTCAGGAGATCCCAGTGGAATTTGGGGTGTAAGATATTTGCAAGAACAAGCAGGCTGCTCTCCTTCCTTCAGAATCTCCAAATTTACCATGAGAATAGCAAGGGAGCTCTTCCTGAGCTCACAGCTTATTTTGTGATTTTTTTTTTTTTGACAGGCTTAATTGAAAACAAGTTACCTATTCCACCCTTAGCAGGCCAGACAGACGGAGAATTGTAAATAAGGTCTTGTGATGGTTTTTGTCCCAGCCTGGTAATTGAATGCCAATCTGATTGTCAAGTTTTTTTCCTTCCAAATTGTACTTAAAAAGCCCACTACCACCAGTCCCTTTGGGTTTTATTCCTCTTTTGGAAGCCTCCCTCCATGCCGCTTTGGCTGGAGGCCTTTGACTCTAATAAATACTTTTAAATCTCTTTGCTGTCCACTTGGAAATTCCTCTTCCATGTGAGACAAAGAACCAATGTAACAATTTCTCAGCCGCCATTTTTCCATAACACAGGTATCACAACTAGCATCTTAACAACTAAGTGACACTTCCACCCTTGCTGAAATGTTTTCATTCTTTCTTTAAAATTTATTCATTTTATTTATTTGAAAGGAGAGGGAGAGGGGAGAGGGGGAGAAGTGAGAGGTGAAGGGGGAGAGAGGGAGGGAGAGAGGGAGGGAGGGAGGGAGAGAGAGAGAGAGAGTCTTTTATTCTGTGGTTCATGCCCCCAAATGCCTGAAGCAGCCTTGGCTGGGCCAGGCAGAGCCTGGAACTCAATCAAAGTTTCCCAAGTGTGTGGCAGGAGCACAACACTTTCAGCCTTCACCTGCTATCTCCTAGAGAGCTGGAATCCAGAACAGAAGTAGGACTTGAATCCAGTCCTCTGATATAGGTTGCAGGCATCCCAACTAGTGACTTAACCATTGCCAAATGCTCACTCCAACATCTTCTTGAACTTCTCTCCCTCCTTAGTTTTATTGATGCATGATTCAATGTATTTTAATGTATACATTCTTGATGTTACCTTTAACATACAAGCACATCATGAAAAAGGACCTCTACCAGTGTGGTTACTATGCTTACCATTAAAGATATTATTATTGATTTCTAGAGATTCTGAGAACATCCTATATTCTAATATATCCCTCAATAAACATAGATAATGTATTATTAATACATTAATAAATAATAGGAGTTAGGTGTGGAGAATCAACCAGGTAGTATCCATAACTCCAGACATGCTAGCATCAAAGCAAGCAATATAGGAGACTAAGAGTGGATATTTACTCCCCATGAGATTAGACTCTTGCAATATTTTCTCTGAAAGAGTTACCTAAATTCTGTCTGAACTTAGGTTTTCAAAATTTGTATTCTTAATTGAGTGGCATTACATCATGTTTCAAACCTGATAGGAAGCGCATACACTTTAAATAGCCCACAGGTATCAGTAATTTCCTTATGTTTACTTAAGCACTGAATTCCTGCACCTGCAACTCAGATATGCACAGCAGGAGGGCTTTTTGCCCAACTTAGGCTGGAGACTACCAGTCAGAATTACAAAAAAATGAACATTATACAAGCATACATATGATCCGTCCATGATGAAAACAGGAGTCTAAGGGATGAGCAAAAGTTTCACTTTTTTCATTTTAATTAAATACAGAGTGTGAAATTCTGAATTAAAGAGTTCTGAAGAACATGAGCATATGTGCTTTGATAAATATAATTGATTTCAACAAATAATTTTGATAAGTTATGCACAGTGCATTTTGCTAGGAAAAAGATATTTTAAAACATTTCTATGATATTCCAAGCCTTTAAACAGTGAACAGTCTACAACCAAGGCTTAAAATGCCTGTCTATGCACAATGAGTATAGAAGACAGAATGAAAGATCATGTACATGCAGACAAGGTAGCAGTCACATCTGATTTGGAAAATATGAATTCACATTCATGTTTTTTCCATTTTTTTCTTATCTACAGTTTCTCAGAAATGGCAGCATTTTTTCCCTGCCTGGAGGTGCCTTTACTTTTTTTTTTTTTTTTTTTTTTTTGACAAGCAGACAGACAGTGAGAGAGAGAGACAGAGAGAAAGGTCTTCCCTCCATTGGTGGCCGCTATGGTCGGCACACTGTGAGGATCCGAAGCCAGAAGCCAGGTGCTTCCTCCTGGTCTCCCATGGGGTGCAGGGCCCAAGCACTTGGGCCATCCTCCACTGCACTCCCAGGCCACAGTAGAGAGCTGAACTGGAAGAGGAGCAACCAGGACAGAATCCAGCGCCCCGACCAGGCCTAGAACCCCGGGGTGCTGGCGCCGCAGGCAGAGGATTAGCCTAGTGAGCCATGGCGCCGGCCTGGAGGTGCCTTTTCAAATACAAATTTTCACTATAGATTTGGTTTGGAATCTTAGAGTTTTGATAGGTGGGACATCTGACAAATGTACATGACGGCTTTTTCCCTGGAGAGATGTGGAGTCCTGATCATTTGTCACACTGGAAAGAAACCCTTGGTACACAATATTCCTATAGTAGAAATGTAGACCTCAGCACCTATAGGGTTTACGTAGATTGAATTCTGGCCTAGAATTGCAAGACTATTGCTTTTTTGAGGCTATAAATTCCAGCCCTACCATTTTCTATCTACCTTCCACTTCAGAGGATCATCTCTCGGGTTTCTGTTCCTGTGTGAAATGAAAACATCATCACATGGTAGCATATACTATTTCCCATAGAATATTTTATTATTAATGTAGAAAAAGCTCGCTGCTATATTTTAAATATATTTGTTTATTCTGTCTTCTCCACTAGAATATAAGCTCCATAAGTGCAAAAGCATTGGATGGCATGCTATCACACCCAGCATTTATCATGGATTACTCTGGTGCTTAGTAAATTATTTCTGTCTAAATTAACATACAAAGTCTTACTCTGTTGAACGATCTTCATTTCCTGGCCATGACCTCTACTTCAAGTTAGATATCTACTTCCCAGAATGCCACAGATCTTTCAACTACAAGAATCATTCTATCTTAGAAATCTAAAGATCAGTGTTAAGGGGCCAGCATTGTAGTGAAATGGGTTAAACTGCTACCTATAACACCAGCACCGCATGTCAGAGCTCCAGTTTGAGTCCTGGCTACTCTGCTTCCAATCCAGCTCCTTACTAATGTGCCTGGGAAAGCAGCAAAAGATGGTCCTTACAACCCACACAGAAGACCCAGATGGACTTCTTAGCTCCTGGCTTTGGCTTGGCCCAGCCCCAACCATTGCAGCAATTTACAGAGAGAACCAACCAATGGAAGATATCTCTCTCTCTCTCTCTCTTTCTCTCTTTCTCTCTTCCCCTCCCTGCCTTTCAAATAAACAAATATTTTTAAAATAAAAACCATTCCATAGAGTACATGTCCCATAATTTATTTATCCAGTCTACTGTTGATGGGCATTTGGGTTGGTTCCAGGTCTTAGCTATTGTGAATTGAGCTGCAATAAACATTAATGTGCAGACAGCTTGTTTGTTTGCCAATTTCATTTCCTTTGGGTAAATTCCAAGGAGTGGGATGATTGGTATAGAATACTATACAGCAGTCAAAAACAACGAAACCCGGTCATTTGCAACAAGATGGAGGAATTTGGAAAACATCATGCTCAGTGAATTGAGCCAGTCCCAAAGGGACAAATATCATATGTTCTCCCTGATCGGCGACAACTAACTGAGCACCAAAGGGGAAACTTGTTGAAATGAAATGGACACTATGAGAAACAGTGACTTGATCAGCTCTTGTCCTGTTGATATACAATGTAATACTTTATCCATTTTAGTATTTTTTTGTTCTAGTACCAATGGTAGAACTCTGTAATTAACACACAATTATTCTTAGGTGTTTAAATTTTAACTGAAAAGTGATCCCTGTTAGGAATTTGGAAAACACTATGCTGAGTGAAATAAGCCAACCCCAAAGGGACAAATACCACTTGTTCTCCTTGATAGGTGACAACTAACTGAGCACCAAAAAGGAAACCTGTTAAAGTGAAATGAACACTAGGAGAAACGGTGACTTGATCAGCCCTCACCCTGACTGTTGATGAGCAACTTAATATGTTATCCCTCTTAGTATTTTTTTTTGTTTGTTCTACTTAATACTTTTGGTTGAATACTGTAATCAATACACAATTCTTCTTAAGTGCTGAAACTTAACTGAAAAGTGATCACTGTTAAATGTAAGAGTGGGAATAAGAGAGGGAAGAGGGACATGCTCAAGCTGACTTACCTCAAATGGTAGAGTTAGAAACATACCAGGGGATTCCAATTCAATCCCATCAAGGTGGCATGTACCAATGTCATCTCACTAGTCCCAGTGATCAATTTCTGTTCACAATTGATCGTAATGATAGGACTAACAACCAAAGGGATCACATAAAATGAATAGTGTATGCAAATACTAGCTGATAGAATAAAAAAGGGAGAGAACGATCCAACATGGGAAGCGAGATACACAGTAGACCCATAGAATGGCAGATGTCCTAAACAGCACTCTGGCCTCATAATCAGCCCTTAAGGCATTAGAAGCCAGCTGAAAAGCCCATGAGAGTATTTCAGGCATGGAAAGCCAAGACACTCTGGGGAAAAAAAACAAACAAAAAAAAACTAAATGAAAGGTCTCTGCGAGTGAGATCCCAGTGGAAAGAACAGGTCATCAAAGAAGGAGGTACCTTTCTCTGAAGGGAGGAGAGAACTTCCACTTTGACCATGGCCTTGTCTAAATATGATCAGAGTCAGTGAACTCAGGGGGCTTCCATAGCCTTGGCAGCTCAGGACAAGAGCCTAGGGTGATTACTGAGGCCATAAACAAGAGTGTCAATTTGTTAAGTCAACAACAGGAGTCACTGTGCACTTACTCCTCATGTAGGATCTCTGTCCTTAGTGTGCTGTATAATGTGATTTAATGCTATAACTAGTACTCAAACAGTATTTTTCACTTTGTGTTTCTATGTGGGAGCAAACTGTTGAAATCTTTACTTAATGTATGCTAAACTGATCTTCTGTATATAAAGAGAATTGAAAATGAATCTTGATGTGAACGGAAGGGGAGCGGGAGTGGGAAAGGGGAGGGTTGCGGGTGGGAGGGACGTTATGGGGGGGAAGCCATTGTAATCCATAAGCTGTACTTTGGAAATTTATATTCATTAAATAAATGTTTAAAAAAAAAACATTCCAGTGCTGGTGCATAGATACAGCGGCTGGGGAACCGAGGTGTGGGCGCCTGTGCCCTCCACGTAGGTCCACAGTGTCCTACTAGTTCTGGGAGAGTTTCCTCTGCTGTTTCTTCCCTAACTCTTCCCTAAATATGCAGTATCTCCACTTTTATTAATCTGACTTTTCCCAGACTATCAGTGTGCTCCCTCCCCATTCTGCCTTCTTGCCAGTCTGGCCATAGAATGCAACAACACATCAGAAAAATCACCCACCCAGACCAAGTGGTATTTATCTCTGGTATGCAGGGATAAATGTTTGCAAATCAATCACTGTGATACCAATGTGTACCAATGCCATCTCACTAGTCCATTTGATCAATCTCAATTCACAATTGATCACACTGATATGTCTAAGAGTCAAATGATCACATAAACAAGACCAGTGTCTTCAAATACCAACTGATAGAATAAAAAAAGGAGAGAACGATCCAACATGGGAAGCAGGATACAGCAGACTCATAGGATGGCAGATGTCCTAAACAGCACTCTGGCCTCAGAATCAGCCCTTAAGGCATTCGGATCCAGCTGAAAAGCCCATGAAATTATTTCAGGCATGGAAAGCCAAGACACTCTGGCAAAGAAAAAAAATTGACCTAAATAAAAGATCTCTGCAAATGAGATCCCAGTGGAAAGAACAGGTCATCAAAGAAGGAGGTACCTTTCTCTGAAGGGAGTAGAGAACTTCCACTTTGACTATGACCTTGTCTACATATGATCAGAGTCAGTGAACTCAAAAGGCTTCCATAGCCTTGGCAACTCATGACAAGAGCCTAGGGTGATTACTGAGGCCATAAACAAGAGTGTCAATTTGTTAAGTCAACAACAGGAGTCACTGTGCACTTACTCCTCATGTAGGATCTCTGTCCTTCATGTGCTGTACATCGTGATTTAATGTTATAATGAGTACTCAAACAGTATTTTTCCCTTTGTGTTTCTGTGTGAGTGCAAACTGTTGAAAGCTTTACTTAATATATGTTAAATTGATCTTCTGTATATAAAGATAATTGAAAATTAACCTTGATGTAAATGGAAAGGGAGAGGGAGTGAGAGAGGGGAGAGTTGTGGGTGGGAGTGAAGTTTTGCAGGGTGGGGAAGCCATTGTAATCCATAAGCTGTACTTTGGAAATTTATATTTATTAAATAAAAGTTAAAAAAAAAACAAAATAAATAAAATAAAATAAAAACCAATGCTAAATTCAATAGTCATTTAACCAATACCTATTAATTACTCAGCATCTGCAATATGCTTCTAGGGATAAAATATTAACATAGAAAGTCTCCCTGTATTACATAATTATATTTTAGTAAAGGAGACTTGCAAAAAGCAAATAAATATGTAGTAAACTTTTACCAACTTAAATAATATGAAGAAATATCAAATGTATCAAATAATGCAAAAACATAATATAATATTATATTACTTAGAAAAATAAAGCATGGAACAGGGATAGAGAACATGGAAGAGGTGGCTGTTTTAATTTTGAAGTGGTCAGAGAATCCTCCAGTACAGGTAACTTGGGTCAGAGACCTAAAGAAGTGGACAATAAGCTGTTCACACACCTTGGGAAACAGAATTCCAGGCATAGAAGATGACAAATGCAAAATCTTGAAACAGAAACAAATTTGGGACATTTAAGGAATAAGAAGAAGGCCAATGTGAGTGGGATGGGGTGAATAATTTTTTAATGGTCATAAGACAGAGACATCAGAGGGGAAGACACACAGTAGATTCATGAGCTAATTATGTGAATGTTAGCAGATTTCATGGGTAAAATTGAAATATTTGACACATTATGGAAGTCTAACACTAGCTATTTGGATAGACCAATATGGGTTATTGGAGTGTCCTTGTTCCATGAAGTCTTTGTAGTCTCTAGAACTAGTCTTGTTTTTATCACATGAGGTCCAAGGTCATTTTCCATGAAAATTGTATCACCTAGAACACATTCACAAGGTCCCAAGTCATTGAGAGAACTACAAAAATGTGACTCAGTTATGTACCTACACAGAAACATGGGAGTAAGGAGTAATGTTTTTATTGTAAGAATTGTAGAAAGATATTATAGAATTGTAAACAGGATCATAACAATATTTTTAAGATTAATATGCTCATTGAGTGATAATATAATACAGATCAACAACTTAGAACCAGAGAGAATACACCTTTTCCTGGAAGAAAGAGTAATTATGGCTTTGACTGCACTACAGTGCTTGCTAAGGAAAGTACCAAGGCATGCTTAGATTTGGATTATATTTTGCTGTTTTCATAGAGGATGTATTTGTGACTCCTCTAAGAAGGAGGTTCCTAGGTCTTGGTATTAATCTCCTCTTTTGACCTTTTATAAAACTCAGTTAAGTCACTATTATTAGATTTAAAACTCTCTTGTTTTTACCAACTGTTTATGTGCCTGCTTCCTCTACTACATACTCAACACTCCAAGAGTAAACATTACTTCTTTATGACCCTGGGATATATTTCACTACCTGATGAATTGGAGCACACAATCAATTTTTTTTATTGAATCAAGTGGAGAAACTTGCCTGTATATACAACACAATCACAATTCCAGATCTAGTATCGGAATCCTGATGTAGCTTATTACAAAAAACAGCCTTTTGCTATCAATTTATGTTTCAGCAATTTATATACATCAAAGGAACAAGGCGAACTTTTATCAAATCCTGTTCCCAAATCGGTGTTCCCAAGTCTCTAAGTTGTAAGTTAAAATGTGACAACAGAATTTGCAAACTCATAACAAGGTCTTATATTGGATGGATAGTTTTCTATAGCTTGTTCTATTGGGGAAAAAATTGAAAGAATTAAGGGTCAAGATAAATGGGAACTATAGCTTTCAAAGGCAGTGTTGATCTATGTTAATAAACAGCATATTGCATCTCATCTCAAAATATGAAAGCACAGATAGAGGACAGATATATGCATTTGTTGGTTGATTCATAGGTTCCCTCAGATTGAAGAACTGTATCTGTGTGAAGTATAACAGTGAAAAAATAGTAAATATCCTGTTTTCATGTACTATGCTTTCTTCTCTAAACCAAATTTTATGTTGAACATCTAACAGAAGTTCAGACAAGTGAAACAGGAAAGCACCACAAAAGATAAA
Source organism: Oryctolagus cuniculus (assembly GCF_051225735.1). Lineage (NCBI taxonomy): Eukaryota > Metazoa > Chordata > Mammalia > Lagomorpha > Leporidae > Oryctolagus > Oryctolagus cuniculus. The sequence continues at coordinate 38,705,201 of NC_142868.1, read as the reverse complement.
GTGAATGACATATCTCAAGGAAAAAAGGTGCTGTTTCACTCCATCCCATAAAATACAAAGATTCATATGATTATAGAAAAATAATCTCTTGTCTCATTCAGGACTTGTTCATATGCTAGGCAAAAGGAAGGCAAATTGACGATCTTCACTTTTCAGTTCAAGTGGAATTATGAAGAGTCTAATGCCATAATGTTTTTATTTTCATCCAGATCCCAATGAATTGGAAAAAACATTTAGGGTCAGCTACTAGACAGTTTTAAGGAAAAATATTTGTGATGGAGGTTCAGCCCCAAAAGAAAGCAGGGAAAATATTCTTACATATACCATAGTTAACTTTTCATCATCAAATGGTAGAAATATACTCAATTACATGTCTTGCTTGGTCAGCAAAAAATTGCATATGCTATGCTCATGGGTCTCCAGTCAGCTCAGGGGCAAACTTGAATCAAGCATTTTGTTATTTTCTTTTGAAACACTTCTTATAAAGAATCCTAAATTTCCCCCCATAGATTAATATTAATATTAACTTTAGTAGATCTGTTAGGTATTCTTTGTGTGTGAGTGTGTGTGTGTGTGTGTGAGTGTGTGTGTAGATAGTTCACTTAATTGTTGAGCTTTGCCATTTTAATTATGAAGAGGAGAGGCCAACCAAAGTTTCCATTTCTGAACATAACCTTTACCAAATGAAACAATAGGTATCTTCTCTTTCAATTAACTTCACAGAAATGTTTTCATGTCTATATCAGATTATAAATATTTACCTGAAACCTGAAGGTTACTTAGTTTATTAGATATGCTCAATAGTCTTATACCTAAAACTATTGGTCTTGGTTACCAAAGAAGATCACAGGATAAGTTTTTCAGAGAAAGTTCCTAAGGCAACTCTACTGGGATAGTCTGGCTTCAGATAACTTGTCATTTTAAAGGGGATTAATGAAGAAAATCATGGCTCCCATAAAAAATAATATAAATAAATGCAAGTGATTTCTGTATGTTCTTGAGAAAAGTACATCCGCTTTTAAAAATCTACCCCAACTGTAAACGAAAGATGTACCCCTCAAAATTAATTAAAAATAGCTAAAATTAGGTTTTACAAGATGATATGTGAACATGACTTCTTTGTAGGCTAACTTAACTGTTTTATGAAGATTATAGTCACAATTGGGCAGTTAATTGTAATTAAGAATCAAGAAGCTTGGGGTAAATCCAGGCAAGGACAATACTCAATATAAAAGAAATTCAAATTGTGATAAAATTTTATATATATATTCAGTATCAAACATAATTTATCAATTATTTGACTATACAACACAGACCATAGTATATTTCTTAATTAAGGGAATCTTTTTAATAATATATAAATATACAGTTTTCCCTCAGCATCTTAAATTTTTTCATTGAAACTACAAATAGGATTTAAGGAATCTAGTACATTACAGCATGTTAAACATGCAATTATACTGCATATTATATCCACATATTAATAATTTTAGCTTAGAGAGCATAACTGACCTCATATAGTTTCTAACGACTTAGTATAGAATAATCTGGAGAGCTTATGAAAAGTTAAGATCATGGAATTCCTCTCTCTCTTTTTTTTTTTAAAGATTTCTTTATTTACTTGAAAGTCAAAGTTATACAGAGAGAGAAAAAGAGGCAGAGAGAGAGGTTTTCTATCCGCTGCTTCACTCCCCAGTTGGCCGCAACAGCCCGAGCTGAGCTGATCTGAAGCCAGGAGCCAGGTGCTTGTTCCAGGTCTTCCACATGGGTGCAGGGGCCCAAGGACTTGGGCCGTCTTCCACTGCTTTCCCAGGCCGCAGCAGAGAGCTGGATCGGAAGAGGAGCAGCCGGGACTCGAACCAGTGCCCATATTGGATGCTGGCACTGCAGGTGGCGGCTTTACCCACTACGCCACAGCCTCTTTAGACTTACTTTCCTGTCTACAAAAATAGGATAATAACAGCTCATGCCATTTTTGTAACAATAAATTGGAAAGATCACATAAATCATTTAACATGGTGTTTTTTATCTAATTATCATTATGCTATGTTGAAACTGGAAATCGGTGCTGGCGCTGTGATGGAGCAAATTAATACCGCAGCCTGCAGTGCTTGTATCCCATATGGGCACTAGTTCAGGTATCAGCTGCTCCACTTCCTATCCAGGTCTCTGCTAAGGCCCGGGAAAGCAGTGGAAAATGGCCCAAGTCCTTGGGCCCCGTACCCATGTGGAAGACCTGGAACAAGCACCTGGCTCCTGGCTTCAGATCAGCTTAGCTCTGGTCTTAGTGGTCATCTGAGAAGTGAACCAGTGGATGGAAAACCTCTCTCTCTCTCCCTCTGGCACTACCTCTCTCTGTAACTCTTTCAAATAAATAAAATAAATCTTTTTTTTAAAAAAAGAAACTGGGAATCTTGTTTCTGTTCATAACTACATTTGGAGAACCATTGGTAATGGATGACACATAGTTAATCTATCATCATTAGTCAAAATAATCTTAGGTAGCAGGAATGCACTAGTCTGTATTTGCAACATGAAGAGCACTCATTTGAATTATTTATTAGAAAATATAACAATGAGAAAAATATTGCAACTGCATCAAAATAGTTTACAGGGAACCATAAGAACATTTCAGCCTGACTTTATTGTTACAATTCATAAATAAAATCTTGTAAATATAAACCACTTCATAAAATTCACAACTTTTATCAAGATGTAAATTAGAATGAAAAGTCACATGATTGGATAAGAGGAAAGATTGATGATAGATGGACAAACATATTGATACATAAATATTTACAAACATATACAAATAATTAAAAGAGGATGGTTGCATGGATAAACAACAATGACCTGTGGGAAGTTTTTCAAGGTAACACTGGGCAATTCAAGCTAAGGAATGTAGATATTTATGTTAATAAACATATATAAATAATTTTTATTAACTAGTTCTTTATTTTTTTCAAAACCATTAACAGATACTAAGGGATACTTTGAGATTTTTTTCTATTTTATAATATGTTATATTTTAGGCTATTACCCTTGCAATTAACTCTTTAAAAATGCACTATTTACTAATTTTTAAGAATTTTGAGTCTCAGTTTATGCTGCTACTTACATCAGCTGAACTTCCAAGGGATACTAACTTTTAATACTAAATGACCAAGATAATTCGAGTGACTTTCCACTTCAAAGTCCATAAAACATACCCTGAAATTTCCAACTGATGCCTTTGTCACATGATAACCTGGCGAGATTTTATATCCTAACACTTTCACAGGAAAGAGCAGTACTCAAAATTAATGTAGTGGACCAAAGGATCTCCAAGTCCAACTAATTTACAAGAAGTTTACTTCAGATACAATCATACAGGTAGGTTGAAAGTAGAAAGATAAGAAATATATACCATGCAAATATTAATTTCAAAAAGATAAATTGAGAAGCAGCTATCATATTGGCAACAGTATACTTATGAGCAAAGAAAATGGCAAAGTACAAAGACACAAAAGTGATATGACTACAGATCTGCAACTTCTAAAAAGAAAATACAGAGTATCCTCAGCAATTCTGCGCACACATTAGAAAACTTAGAGAAAATGCAAAATTCCCAAATTCTGCCAACATATAATAAATGATCATAACAAGCCTATAAATATTAAAGAAATAGAATCTGTGAATAAAAAGCTTCTAAATAAGGAATTTCTAGACCCAGATGGTTTCTCTTGATGATTTTTAGAACACATTTGGAAAACTTTTTGACAGTTTATAAATTCTCTGTATGTTGAACATATGATTAGCTGCCAACAATTTCCTCCCAAATATGTTCTCAAGTAGGTAGGATTCTATGTGGAATAATTAAGACCACAGGAAGTAGTTCAAAGCTCAACCTCCTCAGATTTCTTCAGAATAGGTATTTTCCTACTGCCCACTCCTGTGCATGCACACTATGATTTCTAAGATTTCTTCTTAAAATCACACAACTTTGTTAGCTTGTGATTTGATCACTTGTGTTCTAAGTTATCCTGAGGAAATCAGCATTTGCTTCTGGTTCACCTGAATATTTGGGGAAAGTTTTCCTCTGTTTGCTGGATTAGATTTCTGCTTTGTTTTAACTATACTTCTTAACAAAATAAGATTCCTTGACATGAGCTTTATGTTAACATAATTTTTTCTTTGGTTCCTATCTTCACTATTAAATTGCATCATGAAATTTAAAACTTATTTAAGTTTTCAGGACAAAAACAGGAAAGAATAATTTTTTTTGACAGGCAGAGCTAGACAGAGAGAGAGAGAGAGAGAGAGAGAGAAAGATCTTCCTTTTTCTGTTGGTTCACCCCCCAAATGGCCAATATGGCCAGTGTGCTGCACTGATTCAAAGCCAGGAGCCAGGTGCTTCCTCCTGGTCTCCCATGCAGGTGCAGGGCCCAAGTACTTGGGCCATCCTCCACTGCCTTCCCAGGCCACAGCAGAGAGCTGGACTGGAAGAGGAGCAACAGGGCCAGAATCTGGCGCCCCATCCGGGACTAGGACCCGGGGTGTCAGCGCTGCAGGCGGAGGATTAGCCAAATGAGCATTGACAGGGCCAAGAATAATTACTTTTAAAAACCCTAAGAATGACTAAATTTATGAAAAAAAATGAAAGATAGTGGGTCACATGTGGAAAGTCTATTTTTACTATTTTAAGAAATCTCCATTCAGCTTTCCACAAGTGGCTATTCTAAGTTACATTCTCACCTACAACATATGAGTTATCCTTTCTCTACATCATGGCCAGTATTCATTTCTCTGTGTCTTTTGGACAATAGTCAATCTGATAGGGATTACATGATATCCCATTGTGGTATTGATTTGTGTTTCTGTGCTGATGAGCATTTTTTCATATATTTGTTGGACTTTGGTGTCTTTTGTCTTGACAACTGTCAAGTTTGATATAATCCCATTTTTCCAGTTTTGCTTTTGTTGCCTGTGCTTTGGAGATCTAATCCAAGAAATCATTACCTATACCAATGATTTGATGTGTTTCCCCAACAATCTCAGTACTGAGTATATAATCAAAAGAAATGAACACATTGGATCAAACACATACCTGCATCGCCTTGTGTATAGAAGTTTTGTTCACAATAGCCAAAATATAGTATAAATCAAGGTGACCATCGTAAGATGAATGGATAATGAAAATCATCTATATGAATACATACATATACACACACTGGGATATTATGCAGCTATAGAAATGAAATGTTACCATTTACAACTGGGGGACTTGATACTGAGTGAAATAAGTTGGATACAGAAAGATACAAAGCACATGATATCCCTTATATATGGGAGCTAAAAGTTTTTTTTTAAAAATATGAAAAGGAAAAGAAATGCCTGTGTGTATCAGTTATTATGCAAATTCAGTGTTTTGTCAAGCTTTGTTTTAAATCTTCGTCAAAGAATTTGTTCAGAATGATATATTGTTGTATTTTTAATGGTCTGTGACTACTTTTAAACTTACTATATGCATATGAAATAGTCATCTTTTCATCTGATTATTGTTTATAACTGTTGCCTATTCCTGCTGAACTATGGAATTTTTACTTTTTATTTGTTGAACTCTTAGTGTAACATCAAGCCTTTTACTAAAATGTAAATTAAAGTTATGTTATCTTTGGGCATTGTGCCACAGCAGGTTAAGCTGCCACCTATAAAACTGTACCCCTTATCAGAATGCCTGTTCAAGTGCTGGCTCTTTAGCTTCTGATCCAACTCTTGGGTAATGCACCAGGGAAGGCAGAAGATTGCTCAAGTGTTTATTCCATTAAGCTATACACAACAGGGATAATATATTCAGTTTATAATCTTGTGAGGAAGGCATTAACAAAAAAATTGTCATATAGTAACTATAAAGCCAGAAATAAAGTATATAAGATATATGTGAAGCTATAAAATATTTTAATAAAACAAATATATTTAATTAAATCAATACAGAAGCTTTAAATGGAGAAATGGCTGCTGAGTTGAGGTTTGAATGAGCAGAAATGCCTGGATAACTGAAGATTGGACATCTGTTTAACTCAAAGAAAATAGCATGTACATATTAAAGAATAAATATTGAAATGCAAATCATAATTAGGGATTAAATAAGATCTAGAGATCCTCCTTGGATACCATCAGGAATAAATTCATTCCATCCTGATTTCTTACAATTGGAGCTCCTGGTAGTTCCTTACATTTTATCCTTTTTCTCGTTGCCTGGGGGAGGGCTGCAGAATAATCTTACCTGTTTAGAAAATCTGGTAGCAATAAACCCATCACGTTTAATTCATATCCTCCTTCTCTCTTATGATATGAATCTGCTATGAAGGTGTATGTTTCAAAACATAACCCCATTTGCTAAAGTTTTCTTGACAAGGTATATATTTTAGCCTTTTCTGTGGCTTGGAGGAAGATATGGGTTTATTTCATAGGTTTATTTAATAGGTCAATTTCCAGCTTCTCCATGCCAAGCTTACATTTTTAGCCCTCACTTAATGTACAATAATAAAATAAACTCATATTTTGAAATTTTTTTCTAATTACTAAAATTTTTGAGAATCTAAATTTTGAGCTAAGGTAAGCTTAACTATATTACCCTAAAGCCCTCAACACAGGATCAGAAACTTTTATATTAATTTTATTTCTCAGTCACATAAAGTCTGCTATTATGTCTAAATAAATCTCCACAGTAGCTGTCTTCTGAGCGTTGATTCATCATGCCAAGCCTCTTTGATTTTGTGGTAATCCATATTCACTTATGTTTTCACTTTCCTGTGGCACAGCAAGAGTGCATAGATAATCATTCATGACTCTGAAATGTTTCCATTCAGAAAACTTATAAGTCAACTTGGTTCACATTTCCTTGTCCAACACAAATCATATGGCCATGCTCATCCCCCAGGGGCCAGTGCCCAGAAGGAGAATAAAGTCAGATGTCTTGATGAGCTCTAACCTTGCCACAGTCTTTTCTTCAGATCATTTTAGCCTGTTTAATTTAATATGAATAGCCTAAAGCAAAACGTGGTTAAAAAAAGGTCTGCTCTAAATAAGTGGTGTATCCCTTTATGTTGGGGCTAAATTATGAAAAGTGCATCAGCCATCAATTTTGTTGTTGTAGAAACATCATAGAAACTACTTATGCAAAGTAAAATGTCTAAAAAGTCATGAAGCATTATAATTTTATGAGACTACTGTCATATACATGGTCCATCATTGACAGGAATGTAGTTGTGGGGTATGTGGCAATACACCTGAATCAGATTTTAAATCTAAATCATTTACCCATGTCTTAATATTAATTAAGGCTTTTGTTTCATTCATCAATAAGAATAAGAGGGTGAGAGCAATATAATTTTTATTGTTTTTGTAATCAGGACATAATAACTGCATATTTATATAGTGAAATGTGATGTTTTCAATTACGTGTGCATTATGTAATAATTAAACCAGGTTAATTAGCATATCCATCATCTAAATATTCTTCAATTTTTTGTGTGTGAAGACATTCAAACCCTCTCTTCCAGTCATTTTGAAATTTGCAACACATTATTATTAAGTATACCCATAGTTATCCTATGGTGTAATGAACACCAAAACTTATCCCTCCTATCTAACTGTAACATTGTATTAATGTACCATGCCCCATCCACCTCCATGCCTCTCTAGCCAATCTCTGCTAAACACCATTCCTGACTGCCATCATGACATTTATTTTTCATTCTCTTTTTTTCACTTAACATAATGTCCTACAACCCCATTCATGTTGTTGCAAATGATGAGATTTTTCCATTTTACAGTGTAACAATATCACGTTATATTATATATACATACAATCTTTTCTTGATCCATTAATCCATCAATGGATGTATAGATTGATATAATATCATGACTATATTGAAAAGTGCTACAATAATTACAGAACGTAGATGTCTCTATGATACAATGAATTCATTTTCTTTGGATATATTTCCGGTTGTGGGATTTACTGGGTGTAACAGCAGTGCTTTTTTTTTTTAGTGTTTTAGAAAAGTCCATACTGTTGGGGCTGGCGCTGTGATGCAGCAGGTTAAAGCCCTGGCCTGAAGTGCCAGCATCCCATATGGGCTCTGGTTCTAGTCCCAGCTGCTCCTCTTCTGATCCAAGTCTCTGCTATGGCCTGGAAAAGCAGTAGAAGATGGCCTAAATCCTTGGGCCCCTGCACCTGTGTGGGAGACCAGGAAGAAGCTCTTGGCTCCTGGCTTTGGATTGGCACAGCTCTGGCATTTGCGGCCATTTGGGCAATGAAGCTATGGATGGAAGACCTCTCTCTCTGTCTCTACCTCTCTCTATAGCTCTGACTTTCAAATAAATAAAATAAATCTTAAAAAAAGTCCATACTCTTTTCCAAAAAAGTTATACTGAACTAAAGATTTAAATGTAAGACCTCAAATTATGAAACTATTAGAAGAAAAAAACTGTAGAAGTGCTGCATGTCATTCACGTAGGCAAAAAACTTTAGATAAGAGCTCAAAAGCACAACTACAAGAACACAAATGGACAATGGGACTGTGTCAAACCAAAAGTCTTCTGTTTAAAAAAGGAAATAATCCACAGAATTAAGACACAACCTACAGAAATGTAAGAAACCATTTTGAAACTATACATCTGGCAAGGGATTAACATTCAGAATTGCTAAGGAAATCAACACAACGGCAAAACCTCAAATAATTCAATTAAAATATAAAGACTCAAATAGACATTTCACAAAGAAGACATACGAATGGCCGAAAGATGTTTCCAGAAATGTTTAACATCACCAATCATCACTGAAATGCAAATCAATACCACCATAAGACATCAACTCACTCAGCTGTAACTGCTATTAAAAAGTCGAACAACTGGGACTGGTGCTGTGGCACAGCAGGTTAACAGCTTGGCCTAAAGCACCGGCATCCCATATGGGCACTGGTTCAAGACCCGGCTGCTCTACTTCTGATCCAGCTCTCTGCTATGGCCTGGGAAAGCAGTAGAAGATGGCCCAAGTCCTGGGCCCCTGCACCCACGTGGGAGACCCGGAAGAAGCTTCTCGCTCCTGGCTTCAGATAAGCATAGTTCCAGACATTGCGGCCATCTGGGTAGTGAACAATCAGATGGAAGACTCTCTCACTCTGCCTCTCCTCTCTCTATGTAACTCTGACTTTCAAATAAATAAATAAATCTTTAAAAATAAAAGTCAAATAACTAACAAAAGCTGAAAACGATGTGGAAAAAGGTGAATTTTCATGTAGTTTTGATAGGAGCAAAAGCTTTGTTGTTAATTTTTATTGCTTAGAGTGGAAATCTTTCTTAGGAATTTAAATGTGGAGATATATGGTTTCTTTTTTTATTTATTATTTTTTTTTTTATTTTTGACAGGCAGAGTGAACAGTGAGAGAGAGAGAGACAGAGAGAAAGGTCTTTCTTTGCCGTTGGTTCACCCTCCAATGGCCGCCGCGGCCAGCGCGCTGCAGCCGGCGCACCACGCTGATCCGATGGCAGGAGCCAGGTACTTATCCTGGTCTCCCATGGGGTGCAGGGCCCAAGTACTTGGGCCATCCTCCACTGCACTCCCGGGCCACAGCAGAGAGCTGGCCTGGAAGAGGGGCAATCGGGACAGAATCCGGTGTGCTGGCGCCGCAAGGCGGAGGATTAGCCTATTGAGCCGCGGCACTGGTCGAGATATATGGTTTCTAAGGGCTTCTAAGGTGACATGACCATCTTAAGGTTTCCTAAATATTATTCATCCTTTTCTTAAAAGCTATCAGTGACCTACCCTATTAGAACTTTGAAGTCAAAAATTATTCCTGATATTTCTCATTAAATTTTTATATCAATAAAAACTTATTTTTATTTATAGAATCAAAAAATTTATAAGGGGAACAAATTTCATGTATTTCACATATACATTTAAAAGCATAATGATACTTCTCACCCTACTCTCCCCCCCTTCTTCCCTCCTCCTTCCTTCCTTATTTTTAAGTTTTACAATGACATACTTTCAATTTACTTTATAATCACAAGTTTAACCCTCCACAACTAGTAGTAAAGATAAAAATCAGTTTCTCAAGAGTGTATATAAGGGGCTATCAACAATAACGAAATCTCAAAAAGTCAGTATCATTCATATACATTATCAATACTGTCCTTTCATTCCTTCCTGGGAGTGTGAATGAGATTGGTTAGATCATCTTAATAGGCACATGAAAAAAGATGGCAGAAATCAACCTCAATTTTCTGTGGAAGCTTATAGTGAATAACATACACTATGCTTATATGACATTTTGCCTACATTGAGTAGCAGACAAGATAGAGTGAAAAGACAGGAGGAAGTATCCTCGACAAGCAAATTTCAATGCTATTTTAGTGTAAAGATAAAGTTACTCATATTTTCTGAAGTTTCTGAAGTTAAAAACCAAATTATGATAGATTGACTAATAAGAATCTTCACTGAAATCACCCAAACTAAGTATTCTTGGATAATTTAATTAATGGGCAAGTGTTGTTGCATTGTGGGCTAAACTGCCTCTTGGGGCACCATATACAACATCAGAGTGCACTTAGAGCACCTATTACTCTACTGATGCAACTTCCTGCTAATGCATTGTAGGAGGTAGCAGAAGACGATTCAAGTGCTGGATTGCATTCATGTGACCTGGCCCAGGCCTAGCTGTTGCAGGCATTGGAGGAGTGAATAAGCAAATGGAAGACCTATCTCTCTGTCTTTCTCTCTTTCTCACTCTCTGCTCTCTGCCTTTCAAGAAGAAGAAAATAAGCATTTTAAAAGGTTTTCCTTAAAAAGTAGTTAAAATATTTTTCATTTAATCAGTGTTTTAAGATATCTATCAATGCCCTAAATAATGCCATGTGCTAGAAGAAAGAGAATGATGAATAGTGATGATTTTTTTGTCTCTGAGGAGCTAACAATTTAGTGATTATGATTCCATAATAGGTATCAGGCTCTAAAATAAAGAACAAACTAAACTAAGCAAATACAAGGACATGAATTACTACCATATCTATTAAGAGTATGAAAATAATTTTTCCACATTTCCTAGGGAGTTTTATTTCACTTAAGTACTCATTTGATTTCTGAAATAACTCATTCCCTTCTAATTAAAAAGATGGTATTTTGATTAATAACTATCAAAGACATTGCATGGAATTCTCAAATTATTGACAAATGAATTTTCTTGTCTTTCTGTGCTAAAATGGTAATAAAGGTAAAACCCATACATTTCAATACTCTCTTGTAGCGATGATTAGTCATGCAAAATACTCCTTGGAGAACCTATTTCCTTTGGTCCTTTATTTTCTGCCTAATTTAGCTGGAATGTTTCCTGGATGCACATCAATCATCCTGTGATCCTGGCAGCCAAGATCACAGACTAAAATTAGTGAAGTAGGAAGACAGAGAATGCCAAGACGCTGATGAAGTGTTAATTCACACTATCAGCTCTGGATAACCTTCTTGAGAAATTCTTTACATGAAAAATGTTGACCTATAATTAGTATAAGACATAGTATTAGAATTTTATGTAACTCAGAGCCAAATGGAAATGTAATGATAGATTGACTATCACAATACTCTTATACAAGAATTCTTAGAGAGGATGTGTTTTATTTTATTTAATTTCCATTGATTTTAATAGGATGTAATAAACAGCTAAATTTATTTATATGTCAAGATTAAAGTTTTCATTTTCATAGTCTCCTTCCTAAGATACAATTTAAAGAATTAAAATGTATTCAAAAATATTGTCTGTAATTAAGAACATTCAAGATCCTGCACTTGTGGTTTTGTTCCCATTATCAAGTCACACCTGAAGAAGTGTACCTATAACCTACGTATTTAATTCACAGAGCAGGTCAGCATTCAAAAGCAGCTTTTCATGGCATAGGGGAAACTAACTAAACTTTTTTTTTATAAGTAACATGCACAACAGATTTTCTCTAAGATAATTTTTAAAATATAGCATTGGATCAGGATATTCATTCCTAGTCCAGATGCTGAGGGATTAGGACAAATCTCAGTATTTGATCCATTGTTACTTTTTTGATACATGAGGGATTGTTTTCTCTAATGGATTTACTGAAGGCAAATTTTCCAGTCTAAACCATCTGTTACTTATCCAGGAAAAGATTTATTATTTTCACTGAAACGTTATTGGTAACAAAACAAAACACTAAACATAGTATTGCAGTTTATAATGAGCTTTTCAGACTCTGAGTCTGAACAACTGTTCTTTCTTGTCCTTGCTCTATCATTAAGGACTTAGAAACTTCCTGCAAAATTGCATCTAGCAAATTCAAAATGGAGATTAAGCCTTTGGTGGTAAGAAGACAGACCTTTAGTAATTGACCAAGACTACTGAAACGATTCTCATGTCTGCCTATTGACAATCTCTGGTTTCCTATTATCTTAAAAGGACTTCCTGCATTTATTTACTGAGTAATACCCAGAAAGTACACTACTTTTCCATCACTAGTAAGCAAGAAAAGTGGTGAAAAAATTAGCAACTGGATGCAATTGGGTCAAAAGAGAAAGTTTATTTGTGATTTTTACCATTGTTCTTTTTTTTTTTTTTTTTTTGACAGGCAGAGTGGACAGTGAGAGAGAGAGAGAGAGACAGAGAGAAAGGTCTTCCTTTGCCGTTGGTTCACCCTCCAATGCGCACCGCACTGATCCGAAGGCAGGAGCCAGGTACTTATCCTGGTATCCCATGCAGGTGCAGGGCCCAAGGACTTGGGCCATCCTCCACTGCACTCTCAGGCCATAGCAGAGAGCTGTCCTGGAAGAGGGGCAACCGGGACAGAATCCGGCGCCCCGACTGGGACTAGAACCTGGTGTGCCGGCGCTGCTAGGCAGAGGATTAGCCTGTTGAGTCGCGGCACCGGCCTACCATTGTGCTTAGTATGACATCACAAGCAGATTTGCAGTTCCCAGTCAATGTGAAGGATGTCATCCAGTGAGCAAATGACTTCAATTGTAAACCTGGTCCATGTCACATTTTAGAAAGGACCACCTTCTAAAAAATGGCAGGAGGAATGGGAGGCAAGCATTTATTAGAGAAGGTATGATAATATCAGTTGGGATGCATAAGTATCATATCAGAGTGCCTGGGTTTGAGTCTTGGCTCTGCTTCTGATTCCAGATTTCTGGCTCGCTGGTACCTATGTGACAGACCAGATAGAGTTCAGGGAGCCTAGCTTTGGCCTGGTCCAGCCCCTTCTATTTCAGGTGCTCGGAAAACAAACTGGCAAAAGGAAGATGTCTCTCTTTTTGTAGCTCTCTGTCTCAGCTACTCAAACACACCTTAAAATAAATAAGCATTTAAAAATACATATAAGGTTGGACATATGTGTTATTCCAGGTGTTTCTATTGTCCTAAAAATATGTTTGTGAATCTGTGTACTCATTATCTATCTGATACAGAATTGAAGACTCTGGTACCCAGATATATGAATTCTAGGCACCTTAATTATATTTCTGTATAACTAACCAACATTAAGGACTTGCATAATAACAACCCAACAAAAATAAAATCTCAAGGATCCAGCATTGTGGTTCAGTAGGGTAATCTGCTAGTTGGCAAGCATCCCATAACGGAATGCTGGTTCATGACCTGGCTGCCATGTTTCCAATCCAGTTTCATGCTAATGCAACTGAGAAGGCAGTAGAAATGGCCCACATGCACAACACCCAATTTTTTCAGATTGCTGTTATTAAATGAATGATAAAGCAATATGAGAGAGCTTCAAAAATTTTGTGGGAAAATAAAACCAAAAATAAGCTGATTTGGTTCCAAAAATATTAAAATTCATGCATATGAAGAGTCTTCCAAAAGTCTTAAAATTCTTATTATGTAAAAAAGTTTCAAAAGCAACTTGAAATAGGAAGACATAGAAAGCTTGAGCAAGCCAATAGCATGTATTGAGACTGAATCAATTATAAAAAGTTTCCAAACAAAAAAATCTCAAGACCGTGTGGCTTCACTGTTAAATTCTCAAACATTTAAGGAAGAACTGACAACAGAACCATGTCAGAGTGCTACACTCAAATCCCAGGTCTGCTTCTGATATAATTTCCTGCTAACCTACACCTTAGTTATCAGGGAAGACCTTGATTGAGTTCCAGGGTCTTAGCTTTGGCCTGGCCTAGCTCTGTCTATTGTGGGCATTTGTGGAGTGAACCAGAGTCTAGACGATATTTCTCTCTTCCTCCCACCCAACCCCCGCCATCTACCTGTGTGTTTCTCTATCTTCTAAATAAAAGAAAAATGATTTTAAAAGCTATAAGTGTAAGACATGAAAATATGAAACTAGCTGAAGAAAACAGTATAGCAGAAACACATTAAGACTTCAAGACTCTGGTATAGTCAATCACCTTTTGAATAAGACCTCAAAAACACAGGCCAAGAAAATCAAAAATAAGTAACAGACAAATGCAATTATATCAAACAAGATGTTATGTATATCAAAAGAAGCAATTAACAGAGTGAAGAGCCGACCAAAAGAATGGGAGAAAATATTTGCAACTTATTAATTTGACATAGTATTAGTATGCAGATTATATTAGGAACTGAAAAAAAATCAACAAAATAAGAACCAATTCAGTTAAAATAGCATACTTTGAATAGATATTTCCCAAAATACATACAAATGAAAAACAAATGCAAGAGAAAATGCTTAATATCTTAGCCATCATGGATTGCAAATTGAAACCAAAATGAGGTATCATCTCAGGTTAGATTGGCTACTACCAAAAAGACCAAAAAAAAAAAAAAAAAAAAAAAAAACCACATGCTGATGAGGATGTGTAGAAAGAGAATTGTTACATGCTGCTGGCAGAAATAGTATCGTCATTATGGAGGACAGTATGGAGGTTTTTAAAAAAGTAAAAATAGAACTACCAAGTGATCCAGCAATCCTATTTCTGGAATACGACCAAAGGAACTGAAATCAACATAGTAAAGAGATAGCACCACTCCCATGTTCACTGTAGCACTATTCTTCATAGCCAATGTATGGAATCAACCCAAGTGTTTGTTGATGGAAGACTATTTAAAGAAAATGTGGTATGTAAACATGACCCATTATTATGCAGCAATAAAAATAATATGCCAATGCTTATAAAATCATAAAAATAAAATGTCTTCAGCAAATTTTTGAGTTGCACCAGGGAGACAGGTGAAAAATAAATGCATTCAACACATGAAGAGGAAGAAATGGGGAGTTACTAATTATTGAGCGCAAGACTTTAGCAAAACAGATGAAAAAGTTCCAGAGATCAACTGTATAATATTGTAACTATAGTCAACAATAGTGCAGTGTGCACTTCAAAATGTATTAAATGGTAGAGCTCATGTGAAGTGTTCTTACAGTGAAATGAAATATACTCACACAAGCAACCAATTATAATGTCCTAAGATATTTAACTGCATTTTCCCATAGTATTTATTTTCAATTGCATTGTTTCTAATAGTTTATATTATATGTAAAAAGAGATAACAAGCTGCTAAACAACTCCTTATTGATGTAGTTTCTTCTATTGAAATACAGAATTACATTGAAATACACTGGAGATAGTATTGCTGATAGACATGCATAAACATGCATGTAAGTCTAAATTGGTTCCTAATATCAGCTCTTTCAGTAGGTATAGTTACTCACTAATACAAGAAAAATGATATCATTATTTGAATTCTACCATTGGTAAAACAGGGATTTCAATACCACACAAGGTATTTGATCTTATAAAAATATCATGTTTCTTCTATTTGGTCCTCAGATTGAAAGTTTTTAAGTGAAAGGTATTAGACAACATTTTCAGTGTTAATAATATGTGAAAACTAAACTATAAGATTTGGTAATATACATTTTTTCCTCTGTCTCTCCATATTAGTTAACCCTGGAGCCACAGGAAATAAAATGTGTCTCCCTTTAGGTTAAAATGCTAAAATATTGGGCCGGCGCCATGGCTCACTTGGCTAATCCTCCGCCTGCGGAGCTGGCACCCCAGGTTCTATTTCCCGTTGGGGTGTCAGATTCTGTCCTGGTTGCTCCTCTTCCGCTCCAGCTCTCTGCTCTGGCCCGGGAGTGCAGTGGAGGATGGCCCAAGTATTTGGGTCCTGCACCCGCATGGGAGACTGGGAGGAAATACCTGGCTCCTGGCTTCGGATTGGCGTAGCACTGGCCGTGGTGGCCATTAGGGGAGTGAACCAATGGAAGGAAGACCTGTCTCTCCATCTCTCTCTCACTGTCTACAACTGTCTCTCTGTCTCTCGTCTCTCTCTCTCTCTCACTGTCTTAACTCTGCCTGGAAAAAAAAAAAAGAGAGAGAGAGAGAGAGAGAGAAAGAAAGAAAGAAAGAAAACAAGTTCTCACTGAACACGTGACACTCTCTGCCACAAAAGATGGTAAGTGCTATGGAGGAACGTGAGCATCTAAGGAGAATCAGAGGGCAAATAGTGAAGTTATTTCATTAGTGCAGAGTCTCTGGAAATACCTATTTGTATTAGAACCAGTATGGTACAGGGCTTTCTATGGTCCAAAATCATATGAAAATATGGGGAGTATTCTAGATAATAGAACAAAATCTAAATAAATCTGAATCATTTGGCTATTTCACCTCAAAACGTAGTGGCTTAAAGCATTCAAGGGCCAGTCCTGTGGTATTGCGGGTAAAGCTGGAGCCTGCAAAGCCAGCATCCCATATAGGCGCTGATTTGAATCCTGGTTGCTCCATTTCCAAACCAGCTCCCTGCTAATGTACCAGGGAAAGCAGCAGAAGATGGCCGAAGTCCTTGGTCCCCTACACCCATGTGGGAAAAATTTATTGAAGCTCCTGGCCCCTGGCTTTGGCCTGGCCCTGGCCTGGCCCAGCCCTGGCCATTGGTGCCATTTGGGGAGTGAACCAGCAGATGGAAGATTCTCTCTCTCTCTCTCTCTCTCTCTCTCTCTGCCTTGTCCTCTTTAACTCTGACTTTCAAATAAATAAGTAAACCTTTAAATATGTTTGCTGTTGCTCATAAATCTGTAGGTAAAATGGAATTTCTTTTAATTTGAGCCTTGCTCAGCAAAATCCTCTGGCTGATATAATATGCCACTACAATTAGCTGGTAGTCCAGTTGGGGCTGGCCAGTCTAAGTTGCTTTCATCTACTTCTCTGACTCATGAATGATTTTAAGCTGGGACAATGGGCCACTTGTCTCTCATTATACAGCAATCTGCCAAAAGCATATGTATTTGTTGGCTGGACAGGGTTCCAAGAGTGAGAGTAGAGGGCACGAGTTCTCAGGAGGCCTAATCTCAGACCTGATATGATGTCACATTACTTACATCCTTCTCACCAAAGGAATTGACAAACCCTCACCTCTCAAAGAAGTGGGAAGCTTGAAGCCATATCCTCAAGGAAAAACTTCATTATCTTAATGAACATGGAACTGGAGAGAATTGTATTAATAATGGAAATCTGACAGGCTCACATTTGACATGATCAGGGATTCGATTTGACATGATCATGGATTCACATTCCATTGTGACTGGAATGAGGATATATGACCAAAAAAAGAGGAGTGAACCATAAATCCAAATTTACAGCATGGGTTACTAGAGTTGCTTTTTACCAAAATGGAGTTGAACATTGCGGAAAAAGTATGGGTGAGGAAAGAAAAAAAGAATTGGGAGTTATTTTCAGACTGTGTAAATTTTTAAGTTATTTATTTATTTTAGAGGCAGAGAGACAGATAGATGGAGATGAACAGAGGACTTCCATCTACTTATTTTCTCCCCAGATGCCAACAACAGTCAGAACTGGGCCAAGCCAAAGCTATGAATCAGGAATTTAATCCTGGTCTCCAATGGGTAGTAGAAACCCAAATATTTGAGTTATCACGGATGCCTCCTAGAGTATGCAAAGGCAGGAAGCTGGATTCAAGAGCTGGAACTTAGAATCAATCCCCAGCACTCCCAAATGGGATGTGGACATCTTATCCACTAAGCTAAAAGTCTGGTTACAAACATGTTAAATTTAAGATGTGTATATACATATATATACACAAAATAGATCTAAGTTGGAAGTTTGGTTAAGACCTGGAGAGATGTGAGTATGAGATATAAACTCTGGAGTCATCAAAGTTATAAAAGATATTTTAAGTAATGAGTTTGGATGAGCTTTTCTAGGGAGAAAGAGTAATGGAAAACTGATATCAGTACTGAAGTTTGGTACATTACACCGTTTAGAGGTATAAAATGGGAAGGAAATAGGAGAATCATAAACAAAGGAATGAGAAGAAAATCAGCAAAGAGTATTATTTCAGAAGTCCAAAAAAGGACATTTTAGAAAAAACAGTTGATTGACTTGTGATAACGTGAGAAATAAAAATTGACTACTGTATTTGGTGAGCAGAGATCACTGATATTTTTAACAAGAGCTGTCTCTGTGGAGTAGCAGAAAGAACTTTAGTTAGAGTGGGCAACACAGGATTGGAGGAAAAGGATTACAGATATTAAGTGCATTTTTCAAATGTTTTGCTCTAAAGTCTCTCACCACGTAGAAAGGTTGTTAGAGATCAAGTTCAAGGTGACATTTTAGAGACAATACTACTCATTTGAATGCTAAAGGGAATGACTCAATGGGAGGGGAAAATTGATAATACTGAGAAGAGCAAGAGAGAGGGGGATAAAAAGAGAGAATGAATTATTGATATATTTTAAGAAGATGAATCCAGGGCACATATGAATCCTGCCAAGTTTTAATAGTAGTGGGGCAAAGGTAGGTAGTATTGGTACAGATTAGAAGTCTGAGTAAAAGGAGCACAGGAAAGTATTTTTTTCCTAAACCGATTTTCTTAGTGAAACAAAAATCAAGGCCATTCACTGAGAAAGAAGGTGGTAGCAATGTTATCAGAAATTTCATTTGCAGAGGAAGACATATGAAATAAATGTCTAACAGATTGTGAGGATGAATGGTCAATAACAATAGTTCTCAAATTTTAGCATGCATCAGGTGAAACCAATGAGTTTACTGAAGCATAGATTGCTGAAACTATAGAGTTTCTGAATCAATCAGTCTGGGGTGAAGCTGAAAACTTCATCTCTAGCAAGTTTCCAGGGGTTGTTATTTCTCGGAGTTTTGCCACCACAGCTTGAAAACTAATAAACTCAGAGAATTCAGTATAATCTCCAGGCAGCCAGTACAGTCCATTGGTCACAAATTTAGTGTGAGGGTTTTGTAGTTTCCTCTAGTTTAGCAAGAGTTGAAAGGAATAACTAAGAACAGATTTATTCATATATTTCCCCTAGTACATAAGCAAATAGTAAAGGATTTGGGGGTGTAAACAAGTGCAATTTGTATGACAGTCAATTGATTCTGACTTTAGGAAGACTGGAAATGAGGACAACATAGGGTAGAGAACGAAAAAGTTTTAGTGTTAAATAGAAAATAGCAAGCCTAAGAAAACTCTCCTTGGGGGCTGGTGCTATGGCGTAGCAGTTAAACCCACAGCCTACAGTGCTGGCATCCTGTTTGGGCGCTGGTTTGAGTATTGGCTGCTCCACTTCCGATCCAGGTCTCTGCTATGGCCTGGGAAAGCAGAATATGGCCCAAGGACTTGGGCACCTGCACCAGTGTGGGAGACCTAGAGTAGGATCCTGGCTCCTGACTTCAGATCGGTGCAGCTCCAGCTGTGGCTGCCAATTGGGGAGTGAACCAGCAGATGGAAGACCTCTCTCTCTCTCTCTCCTTTCTCTGTGTAACTCTGAGTTTCAAATAAAGAAATAAATCTTTAAAAAGAAAGAGAGAAACAGAGAAAGAAAGAAAGAAAGAAAGAAAGAAAGAAAGAAAGAGAAAAAGAAAGAAAGAAAGAAGGGGGGAGGTAGGGAGGAAGGGAAGGAAGGAAGGAAGGAAGGAAGGAAGGAAGGAAGGAAGGAAGGAAGGAAAGAAGGAAGGAAGGAAGGAAGGAAAGAAGGAAGGAAGGAAGGAAGGAAGGAAGGAAGGAAGGAAGGAAGGAAGGAAGAAGAAAACTGCTTGGAAAGTCATCCTTTCAGGGTGAGTCCTTGTTTGGCATCTGAAAGTTTGCATGTTAGAAATGATCTCATCAGTACCTGACAAAAACAACCTACTACGCCTCAATTCCATGTGAAAATAATGTGCTTCATGCTAAACATATGCTTCCTCCTATGAGTTTGCAGTTTTAAGGCAGAGGGTGCCTACATGACTGTCACCCAGTGAAACAAAATAATTTAGCTTCAATGCTTATCTAACCAGATAAACCTGAATCCCCAACTAGGTGCACTTGAGTGGATACAATGAAAAACTTATTGGAACAGTTGCCATGCAATATGAAGTGAGGCACAAACAACTACATATGAACAAAGATATTTGTGTCTCTTTCTCACTTGAAGAATTTAGAAGCCAGAAGAATTTCTGGGGGATTTTTCTTGATGGTTGGACAAGGAGATAAAGCAACTGTGTATGGTTTCTACTCCCACTATTTATAAATGTCAATAGTTGCAATATTACCTTATGTAAAATAGAAAAAGGTACTCAGTCTTGAGTTACATTGAATATTCCCTGCATCAGAGTGAAACACCAGGGCCCAGCAGCTTCAATCCTCAGCAACAATAGGCTATGGGATGTAACTGATATGGATAATGTCTGACAAATGTATAGCACAGAGAGGTGGCTGACTAATAATTTTATATTCATCCTTCAGTAGTGTAGGGTTGTCAGTGGGAATGTGTTGAATACCCATGGACTACATTTCTCAGCTTCACTTATAGAAATGTGTGGTTGCTTAATTGAATTCCAATCCATAAGATGCAATCAGAAGTGGTATATTCCACCTTCAGTCCTAAATCAGGAAAATCATTCAATACTGCAAACTCTCATGTTTCTCACACACTCTTCCTTTGGCTTTATGCTAACACACAAGAAATATTATAAAGTCACATGTTCAAAAACAGAGCCTTTGACAGCCTGAGTTTTTAAATGACTGCAGATCAAAACCTCCCATACTCATTTTTCAACCTCACTGACTAGAGATATCACCTGTGTAGTATTAAATGAGAAAGAAAAAAAGATTATATGTTGTTGCACCACTTAAATTGTTCATTTTTTAAAGATTTCATATGTTCTCCCTGACCAGCAACAACTAACTGAGCACCTAAGCAGAAACCTGTTGAAATAAAATGGACAATATGAGAAACAGTGACTTGATCAGCTCTTGTCCTGACTGTTGATGTACAGTGTAATACTTTATCCATTTTAGTATTTTTTTTGTTCTAGTATTATTGGTTGAACTCTGTAATTAACACATAATTATTCTTAATTGTTTAAATTTTAACTCAAAAGTGATCCCTGTTAGGAATTTGGAAAGTATTATGCTGAGTGAAATAAGCCAGTCCCAAAGGGACAAATACCACTTGTTCTCCTTTATAGGTGACAACTAACTGAGCACCAAAAAGGAAACCTGTTAAAGTGAAATGAATACTATGAGAAACGGTGACTTGATCAGCCCTTGCACTGACTATTGAAGAACAACTTAATACGTTATCACTTTTAGTATTTTTATTGTTTGTTCTACTTAATACTTTTGGTTGAATACTATAATCAATACACAATTATTCTTAGGTGTTGAAACTTAACTGAAAAGTGATTGCTGTTAAATATAAGAGTGGGAACAAGAGCGGGAAGAGATGTGCAATTCGGGACATGCTCAAGCTGACTTGCCCCAAAAGGTAGAGTTAGAAACATACCAGGGGATTCCAATTCAATCCCATCAAGGTGGCATGTACCAATGCCATCTCACTCGTCCCAGTGATCAATTTCTGTTCACAATTGATCATAATGATAGGACTAAGAACCAAAGGGATCACATAAACAAGACTAGTGTCTGCAAATACTAGCTGATAGAATAAAAAAGGGAGAGAACAATCCAACATGGGAAGTGAGATACACAGCAGACCCATAGAATGGCAGATGTCCTAAACAGCACTCTGACCTCAGAATCAGCGCTGAAGGCACGCGGATCTGGCTGAAAAGCCCATAAGAGTATTACAGGCATAGAAAGCCAAAACACTCTGGCAAAAAAAAAAAAAAAAAAAAACAAAACCCACAACAACAACAACTAAATGAAAGATCTCCATGAGTGAGATCCCAGGATCCCAGTGTAAAGAACAGGTCATCAAAGAAGGAGGTACCTTTCTCTGAAGGGAGGAGAGAACTTCCACTTTGACCATGGCCTTGTCTAAATATGATCAGAGTTGGTGAACTCAAAGGCTTCCATAGCCTTGGCAACTCATGACAAGAGCCTAGGGTGATTACTGATGCCATAAACAAGAGTGTCAATTTGTTAAGTCTACAACAGGAGTCACTGTGCACTTACTCCTCATGTAGGATCTCTGTCCTTAATGTGTTGTACTAGGTGAATTAATTGTATAACTAGTACTCAAACAGTATTTTTCACTTTGTGTTTCTATGTGGGTGCAAACTGTTGAAATCTTTACTTAATGTATGCTAAACTGATCTTCTGTATATAAAGAGAATTGAAAATGAATCTTGATGTGAATGGAAGGGGGGAGGGAGAGGGAAAGGGGAGGGTTGCGGGTGGGAGGGAACTTATGGGGGGGTGCCATTGTAATCCATAAGCTGTACTTTGGAAATTTATATTCATTAAATAAAAGTTTAAAAAAAGAATCTCTATATGGTATTTTATTTTTTGATTAAAAAATAATCACAGGGAGCCAGGGTTATTACACAGAAGGTTAATCCACCACTTGCAATGCTGCATCCCACACCAGAGTGCTGGTTGGAGCCCAAGCTGCTCTGCTTTGGATTCAGCTTCCTGCTAAGGCAGCTGGGAAAGCAGCAAAAGATGTGCCAATTTCTTGGGCTCCTGTCATCCACGTGGGAGACCAGGATGGAGTTTCTGGCTCTTAGTGTTAGCCTAGCATGTACTTGGTTGTTGTGGCTGTTTGGGGAAGGTATCAGTGAATAGAATATTGATATTTTTCTCTCTCTCTCTATCTCTCTCCTTCTCTCTCTCTCTCTGTCAATCTCATTGTTTCTGTTTTGTCCTCCCTCTCTGTCATTCTCCTTTTCAAATAAGCAAATATTTTAAAAATCAAAAATAATTTAGGAAACATGAAAATTGTACATATTTATGGGATAACACATGTTAATTTGAAATGTAGTTCATATAATGTCCAATAAGGGTAAATATATTTATCTCCTCAAACACTGAACATTCCTTTTTGGTGAAATTATCCAAAATCATATCTACTAAGGTTTTCTCTAAAAGAGAAACATATGGTACATTTAGATTATCTATAGTCATCCTATTGTGCATTAGAACTCCAGAATTTAGTCCTATGCAACTATAATTTAGTACTTGTTAAACAAGCTTTCACTATTTTTACCTTATCCCTTCTGCTCCCCCAGTCCCTGATGCACACCACTATACTTACTTACTTACTTACTTATTTGAAAGGCAGAGTTACAGAGAGGCAGAGAGAGGGGAGGGGGGAAGGAGGTAGGGAGGGAGAAAGAGAGAGAGAGAGATCTCATTCAGGAGCCAGGAGCTTCTTCTTGGTCTCCCACATGGGTGCAGGGACCCAAAGACTTGGGCCATCTTCTACTGCTTTGCCAGGCCATAGAAGAGAACTGGATGGAAGTGGAGCAGCCAGGACTCAAACCGCTGCCCACATGGGATGCCTCCACTGTAGGCAGCGGCTTTAGCCACTACACCATAGTCCTTCTAGTGTCTTTATTCTGTGTTACTGGACTGCGTATCTATTTTTTTTGTCAATCTCATGCTGTTTCAATTACAGTAGTCTGTACACTTTGAAATGTCTCCTTTAGTGTTGTTTTTGCTCAGCTTTGGATATTTAGGATCTTTTACTGATCCACAGAAATCTTAGAAATTTTTTTTCTAGTTTAAAAAAAATACCATTTGTATCTTAATAGGAATTGCATAGAATCTTGGTTTAAAATTTATTCTATCTGAAAGGGAGTGAGACAGAGAGAGAGAGTGAGAGAGAGAAACAAAGTTCACCCATATTCTCATTCATTCCCAAAATGCCCACAACATTCAGGGCTGGACCAAGCAGAAGTCAAGTCCAGAATTTGAACCAGATCTCCCACATGAGTAGAAGGAACTCATATAAGTGTGCTATCACCTGCTGCTGCCCAGAGTTCTTGATAGCAGAAGCAAAAATATGATTTGAAATAAGGAACTTCAATATAGGATGCATGCATTTTTTCATTATTTAATAAATATAAATTTCCAAAGTACAGCTTTTGGATTACAGTGGCTTTTTCCCCCCATAATCCCCCTCCCACCGCAACCATCCCATCTCACGCTCCCTCTCTCATCCCATTCACATCATGATTCATTATCAATTATCTTTATATAAGAAGATCAATTTGGTATATTCTAAGTAAATATTTCAACAGTTTACACCTACACAGAAACACAAAGTGTAAAGTACTGTTTGAGTACTAGTTATACAATTAATTCACCTAGTACAACACATTAAGGACAGAGATCCTACATGAGGAGTAAGTGCACAGTGACTCCTGTTGTTCATTCAACAATTGATACTCTTGTTTATGACATCAGTAATCACCCTAGGCTCTTGTCATGAGCTGCCAAGGCTATGGAAGCCTTTGAGTTCACCAACTCTGATCATATTTAGACAAGGCCATGGTCAAAGTGGAAGTTCTCTCCTCCCTTCAGAGAAAGGTACCTCCTTCTTTGATGACCCGTTCTTTTCACTGGGATCTCACTCACAGAGATCTTTCATTTAGGTCTTTTTTTTTTTGCCAGAGTGTTTTGGCTTTCTATGCCTGAAATACTCTCATGGGTTCTTTAGCCATATCCAAATGCCTTAAGGGCTGATTTTGAGGCCAGAGTGCTGTTTAGGACCTCTGCCATACTTTAAGTCTTCTGTATATCTTGCTTCCCATATTGGATCATTTCTCCTTTTTAGTTCTGTCACTTAGTATTAGCAGACACTAGTCTTGTTTATGTGATCCCTTTGACTCTTAATTCTATCATTATGATCAATTATGAACTGAAACTGATCACTTTGACTAGTGAGATGGCATTGGTACATGCCACCTTGATGGGATTGAATTGGTAAGTCCAATTGAGCATGTGCCAAACTGTCCATCTCCTCCCTTTCTTATTTCCACTCTCTTTTTAACAGGGATCACTTTTCAGCTAAATTTAAATGACTAAGAATAATTATGTGTTAATTAAAGAGTTCAACCAATGGTGTTAAGTAGAACAAAACAAAACATTAAAAGAAATAAAATAGTAAATTTTTCCTCAACTCAGGACAAGGGCTGATCAAGTCATTATTTCTAATAGTGTCCATTTCACTTCAAAAGATTTCCTTTTAAGTGCTCAGTTAATTGTTACCGATCAGGGAGAACATATGATATTTGTCCCTTGGGGACTGGATATTTCACTCAGCATGATCTTTTCCAGAATCCTCCATTTTGTTGCCAATGACCAGATTTCATTTTTTACTGCTGTATAGTATTCTATAGAGTACATATCCCATAATTTCTTTATCCAGTCTACTGTTGATGGGCATTTAGGTTGATTCCAGGTCTTAGCTATTATGAATTGACCAGGATGCAGGCATATTAACCACTATGTCCACTCCAGCTTTCTTTTTTAGTTGTATCTTTTTTTTTTTTATCACAGTAATACTGGCCTCATAGAATGAGTATAGAAGAATATCTTCTTTGTTTTTTTTGAAATAATTTTAGAAGGACTGGTGTTTACTCTTTAAATAATTATTAAAATTCAGCAGGCCGGCGCCGTGGCTCAATAGGCTAATCCTCCACCTTGCGGCGCCGGCACACCGGGTTCTAGTCCCGGTCGGGGCGCCGGATTCTGTCCCGGTTGCCCCTCTTCCAGGCCAGCTCTCTGCTATGGCCAGGGAGTGCAGTGGAGGATGGCCCAGGTGCTTGGGCCCTGCACCCCATGGGAGACCAGGAAAAGCACCTGGATCCTGGCTCCTGCCATCGGATCAGCGCGGTGCGCCGGCTGCAGCGGCGGCCATTGGAGGGTGAACCAATGGCAAAGGAAGACCTTTCTCTCTCTGTCTCTCTCTCTCACTGTCCACTCTGCCTGTCAAAAAAAAAAAAATTCAGCAGTGAGACCATTTGGCTTTGATTTTTATTTTGATAGGTGACTTTATTCATATATTTAATCTTACAGCTTGCTCTTGGTCTTTTTAGGTATTGGAATTCTTCACAATCCAGTCTTGGTAAGGTGTGTATGCCCATGAACTTGTACATTTCTTCTGGATTATCACATTGTTACCATATAATTGTTCACAGTAAACTTTATAAATCCTTTGTATTTCTATGGTGTCAGTTGGAAGAAATTTATTTTTATTTCTTATTTTATTATGTAGTCTAATTTAATAGAATAGAACATATAGTTCTGGTTTCTATCCCCCTGCTGCATTGGAAAGCCAAATATAGTTCTTGGTCGCTGATGTCTCTTTCAAATGGAGTGTCTGTGCAAAGTGTGTGTTTGGAAAACACTTTGAGGTGACAAAAAGCCCACTTTCAAAGTTTCAGTCTCCACAAAATGCTAAGTCAAGAAGAAAACAAAAAATAAACCAAAAGAAAAACAAAAAAATAAAAATGAAAGTCTTGCTAAACAGCCTAAAGATTGTTGTGAAACTCCTTATATGTGCATGCCCACTTAAAGTTTCCCAATTGGCTCTTTCATTTGTTGTTTTAATAAATATTGTATTTTACTAAAATACATGCTTTATTCTCTCCATTTATTATATTATAACTCATTTACTTAAAAAACTAAACTTTAAAGTGTGTAAGTTGTCTGATGTAACATTTTACTGATGAATTAATGGCATTTATTCGAGTCAAAGTTGATAGTTAAAGGACAATAATTCAATGCAACCTGATAAAATATTAATGACAATGGAATTTTAATTAAAGGCCAGAGTACAAAACAACTATTTTGGGAAAATGAGTGAGATGTTTACTTTTGTGTGTCAGTTTGACTAGGTTATTTCATCTGTTATTTAATCAAATACCAATTTAGATGTTGCTATGAATGTAATTTGTAGACATAATTCACACTGTGTTTAAATAAAGACAACCAACTGTCTTCAAATAAAGGAACGTTTCCTCAAAAATGTGGGTATGCTTCCTCCAACCAGTTAAAGATCTTAAGAGCAAAACCTAAGTCTTCACAGAAAAGAAGCAATTCTGTCTCAGAAATGCAGCACCAACTCCTATGTGCGTTTCCATCCTGACAGCCTGGTCTGTGGATTTCAGACTTGCATGTTCCCACAATCATGTGAGCTGATTTCTTAACAGGAAAAAAATCTATTCTACCTTTATTTCTTTCTCTCTATGTCTCTCTCTGTCTCTCTCTCTCTCTGTCTCCTTCTCTCTGTCACTCCCCATACCCCGCCATGTGCGTATATGTATATGTGTATGCTTATGTATAAGTATTACTTGGTTTGATTTATCTAGAGAACTCTTACTGAGACCTATCCATACTAAGGTGGTCCCATGACCCTACCACAAGAGAATTTCATAAGATGAATGGCAGAGAAACCTTTAGTACTTTTTATTGCTGTCATGGAATTCTGACCTATTTCAAGTGAGCTCTTCACTCACTCAAACGGATCCTCCAGGACACCTCTGTTTACAATTTACTTAGAACACATCCAATAAAGACACGATGAAAAATCTGGAGTGATGAAACTACTCTCTTACATGCTAAGATTCTCATTTATGGAGATATCAGGCATATAAACGTCATGAAGAGATAGTGGATACATACGGTGAGAATAGGCAATAATGCAGACATGAACAGACAACTCTTAGACTTGTAAATTAACTGAGAAAATAAGAAAAAATCAGAATCTTAATATTAGTCAAATTTAAAATGTATAAGATGAAGAAATTGAATTTAATAACTGTAAGGTAAAAATGTACTAAATAACTATGGAAATATGAAACCAATCAATTTTATAAGGAAAAAATTTAAAAGACATTTATTTAAATTT
The DNA here is from genome assembly GCF_051225735.1 of Oryctolagus cuniculus. Lineage (NCBI taxonomy): Eukaryota > Metazoa > Chordata > Mammalia > Lagomorpha > Leporidae > Oryctolagus > Oryctolagus cuniculus. Next base: position 38,677,094 of record NC_142868.1, on the reverse strand, counting down.
TCGTCTTCCCAGAGTAGCTTTTGAAATGGCAGAGCTGTAGTGGAGAAATCAGGAAAGTGTTCGAAATATGCATTAATATGCTCTCCAGGTAAATCTTAGCAAAAGGCCTAAAAGAAGTTAAGCCAAATACATGATCCCAGGTAAGTAAGCATTGGCTAAGGTAATTTAGGAGGTTTAAGAGGAACCTTACTCCAAAAATCACAGTAATTATAGAATGGAGTTGGAATGTAAGATGGCACAGGCACGTGCGATATTCTCAGGATTGAGTTAATGTTTAAGAAACATGCAGACAGGTAAATGTGTGTAGGTAGGAAGGTGGCTAGCAAGGAGGAACTGAGGACACAAGTTCCCTCTGCAGCACTGACTTCATTGAAGCCTTGCCCATACCATCCAAACCACCCCTCAGTGCAGTTGAAAACTGCAGCTTCCCTGAAACCACTCAGAACCAAAGCCAGTCAAAAATACCTAACACTGTGAGCTGCATCCCTATGTCCCTTTACTTAATTATAAGGTCCTTTTAATAAATTTACCAGGGCTGACATACCCACTCTCATCACGAATCTGACATCCTGACACTTTCATGTTTGCTAATGCACAGGCAAGGAAATGGGTGGCACTCAGCTCCCGCACCAAATTCCACACCACTTTGATTATTCAGTTAAACCCTAACACCTGCTATGCCCCCTGTTCAAGTAAAGGGTGGTTTTAACCTTGCTGAGTGTAACTCTGTCTATCTCTCTTGATCAGGCCCACAGCTCCTTCTTGAGTGTTGCTTTTGCTTTGCACGCCATTAAATTTTTTTGTATGCTGAACTTTACCTATGTCTCATCCTCAAATTCTTTCTTGCATCAGATACAACCATCTGAACCCAGCTAAGTCAAAATAAACTAACTGGAGATCCAGAGATCATTACGCTCTAAGTGTCATGGGAAGATATGATAAACATTGTGAGTCCAAAATTCAAAAAGGGAAGCTAAGATTGCCTGCAAAGTTGGAACATTTCAATAAAAATAAATAAAATATTTATAAATTATATTTTTAGATATTGATGTCACATTTTGTTTACTTTTATAACTTAAAAAAATCAGAGACCTAGAAGCTGTTGTAAGCTGAAAGGATAAATTCAGTTTCAAATTTTAACTTTTGCCTAGCTTATCAACACTTACTTAAATCCATCTTTAAGATTATTTGCTTTTGTGCTTTTCTGATTAATACACAGTAATGGAAATTGTGGCTATTTTCAAACAAATGAAAGTGTCAGAGAAATCTTATTCTTTGAAACTCCTTGCTGATTTTTCTACTGAAGTGTTATCTAGTTTTTGCCACTGACTTACCACAGCATGGCATCTTGTAGCCTGCAGAGGTTAAGCAAGCAGTAATTCTTTACAGACTCATATTTAGGTTTCAGATACACATCAGCGATTTCAAATTCTTCAAGGGAAGGGTTCTTACAATGTTTAAGCAGGCACAGAGAATTGTTTCAGAAAACAATAGATCACTTGGTTTTTATTTTTAAAATTAGACTTCTGGATCCAAATGATGGGTAAAAATGTAATAGTTCAAAAGCTGTGTGGGGGGTAAGGGAAAAGTACACTCGCAGTAAAGGTAGTAGGTACTGCTCCTGCTGAGGAGTCTGTCCCACAGTTTCCCCCCAAAGTTGGTTAATTGGCCGAATCTTGTTACAGAGAGAGGCATCTGTGGCACATTACCTCCACAGGACATTTATAAATTGTGACTATTCACTTGAGCACAGATGAAAAGAACTGAATTGTGGAATTTCATCTAGTAGGTGGTAAATTCCATCTCAGCCTTAGTTCACTGATCTTAAGAGAAACCCTAAGACCCAGGTTCTCAGCTGGTTTTCTACAAGCTTAGAGTAACAGCATTTTGGAGGAGAAATGGATTTGTCTTGCTTGACCATCTTAAAAAAATGAGTAGACAGTGATGCTTTGGCTTTAAAGCCATGAATTGTTTAGATTAGGAATTTTTATTGTTCTAAAACAAACTGAAGATTTATAGAGTTCTAGTTATTAGCATAACTATAGTATTCATATGTAAATATTATTAAGGACAATGTTCTGAGATGGATTATCAAACTCAGTGCTCATAATAGCCTAAATATTGAGACCTTTATATCATTTGTATTTTTAAATGATGAAATGAAGAAACAAAGATTTTTGCCAAAGAGGAAGGTTATAGAAATACTTAGGGCTTGAGCTAAGTGAAGTTAATTCATTTTTCACAGATGATATAATGTTAAACTATGTGTGATGATACAACGAAGAAGAATTATGACATGCTTCTTATTTTTAGAAAGACAAACTAAATTCATCTTTTCATAAGAGTCTTATTGGAAAAAAAACTTGTTCTTCCCAGAAATTTTGCAGTCCTTTGTACTATTTTGTGGGTAGGATCACTTGAAGATTATTTTTCTAAGTCCCTATGTGTTCCATGCTTTATGACACAACTTGCTACTGCTGGTTGACAAGTGAACAAGGTTAGTTTCATAGGAACGTTTGTCCACTATACACACAGCATATGAAAGGCTTTGTATACCTTATACCTTTATTTTCTGAATTTTCCGGGCTCTCTGTCCTCTCAAGTGTCCATTGCATCTCAATATGAGTGTGTAGACATTTTGAATTGTGTATTCTAGGTGGACCACAGTCTTCTTGATTGCAAACTGGGGATACTAATAGAACTTCCCTATAAACTTGTGATGATCCCATGAGGCAATGCATGTATTTTCTGAGATCAATGCATGAAACATGCAAGGTGATCTCAAAATATTTGTAGAAAATTGAATTAAATTATTAAAATGGGTCAACAGGTTTTTGCTTCAGCAGTTAAACTGCCACTTGGGATACTCACATCCCTTGTTGAAGGGCCTTAATTCCATTTCTTGCTATACTGCTCCCAATCCAGCTACCTGGTGATGCACACTCTGGGAAGTAGCAGATCATGGTTCAAGTACTTGTGTCCCTGTTACTCAAGTGGGAAGCTGAGAATAAGTTTCATGCTCTGGGGTTCAGCCTGACATGGCCCTGGCTGCTGTGAGCATTTGGTAAGTGAACCAGTAGAAGAAAAATAGATTCAATCTCTCTCTCTCTTTCTCTCTCTCTCCCGCCTCTTTTAAATAAAATAAAAATAAAATTTTTAAAAGATCAAAATCAAAAATTGAAATTATTTCCAAACAAAAGTGCCACCATGTTAGAGACTTCTATAAGCAATAATATAAGCCATTTAGTCCATCCCCAAAGACCTGATGGTCTTTTTATGTAAGTAACTGAAAAAGAAACAAGTGCTCTCCAAAGATTTTTTTTTGACTATTAAGAAACAAAATGAATTCAGAAGGAGCCAAATCCTTACTGTAAATACCTGATGCTTTCTCATCAAAACTCTTGTAAAATTGTCATTATTCGACAAAAAGAATAAACAAAAACATAATTATGGTGGAGCAGGATCCCTGGTGAAGCTTTTCTGAGCATTTTAACTTTGGCTTTTTCAAAACACTCTCAGAATAATCGATTAATACTGTTCTTTGTACTTCTAGGACATCAACAAACAAAATGCCTTGAGTATCCCCAAAAACTTATAATATGACATCTACTCTTAACCAGTCTAATTTGTTTTGATTGGGCCACCTCCTGGTAGCCATTGTTTTGATTGTGCTTTGTCTCCAGGAGCATACTGGTAAACCCATGTCTCCTGTTACAGTTCTTCAAAGAAATGCTTCAAGTTCTTCATTCCACTTGTTTCAAACTTCTATCAAAAGCCATTCCCTCCTTTGTAGCTTAGCTGGGAACAAAAGTTTTGGCATCTATCTATAAGAAGTCTGCTACATGTAAATTTTCATTCATTCATTCATTCATTCAGAAAGAAATGGACGGACAGGTGAAATCTTCCATCCTCTGGTTCACTTCTCCGTTGCCCATAACAGCCTGGGCTTCTCTAGGCCAAAATCAGGAGCCAGCAACACAATCCATGTTTCCCACATGGGTGGCAAGGGACCCATGGACTTAAATCATCTCCTGCTGCCACCAGGGTGCACATTAGCAGGAAGCTGAAGTTGGGACTGGAGTCACATCACCATCCATGGCACTCTGAGGTGGACTTCAGGTGTCCCCAGTGGTATATAAATGCCATCCCAAATACTGACCCCAGAATGTTTTGTCATATATTACTGCCTTTATTCTTTTCAACACCATTGAGCATCTCAGCAAATATTGTATATCTATGTTAATACAAAATATAAATGCATACAACAGAGAGCCAGGTTCATTTATCCAACCCAAGAACAGAAAAATAGATTAGAACCAGGCTCCAATATTTTTCTCCCAATGTATATTCAAGTATTTTGTATATTTATTATGCCACGCCATTCAGCTTCTAGAGATCATGTGTTTAAAAAAAAAAAAAAAACCCTTCCCTATACCTCTATAGCTGGGCACTTTTTAAGCTCATAAAAGAACTATATGGTAAATGCAGATAAACACTTACTTGGAAATCATTGCTAAATGCCAAAAGCTCTGTTATTTTCCTGTGGTCTGGTGATTGCTTTCCAATTCTGACATGGCCCAAAACAGATTTAATGACTTGAATCTGTAGTCAAACGTATTTTAAGAAGAAGCCAAATGCTTCTTCACAGAGCACTAACATGCATCTATTTTACATTTCTAGCCTGTGTCAGTAAAAGCCCTATTAAATATAAAGCAGAAAATATAGTGCTTTAATGGCTCATTGGTATTTTTACATTTAAAATATCAGTTAAGATGCATATGGGCATGTATGTATAGGGGAATTTCTAGAAGTTTCTGGAAAAAGGGATTAAAAAAAGCTTGGTGAGAAAACAATTTTAAATAATCTTGTCTTAAAGCATTTTATTGAAATGCAATATGCATACCAAAAAATACACAAAGGGCATAGATAAATGAATTTTTTGTCCTTTGAACATGCTCTTAACCAACACCAAAATTAAGAACAAAACATTACTAGTACTCCAAGAGTCCTCAATATTACCTACTCTTTATTTCTTTGCCCCTTTTTTAAGGAAGAAAAGTATATTGTCATTAACATGGTAAGATTCAATGAAGCAGTATTCTTAAGTAAATACCAAATGCTATGACATCCACACAATTTTTAAATTCTATTTTCCACTAACTTTTCTAAATATTTATTTAGAGCTACAGAGAGAGGGAGAGAAAGAGAAAGAAAGAGAGAGACAGAGAGAGAGAGAGAGAGAGAGAATCTTCCATCTGCTAGTTATTCCCCAAATGGTCATAATAGCCCAGACTGGGCCAGGCTGAAAACAGGATTCAAGAACACGATGCTGGTCTTCCACGTGTGGAACAGGGGCACAAGAGCTGGGCTATCTTTGGCAACCTTCCTGGGTTCATTAGCAGGAACTGAATGAGAAGCAGAGAAGCAGGGACTTGAACGGGCACTCTCTATATAGGATGTCAGTGTCAGGAGCAGCAGTTTAAACTGCTGCATTACAATGCTGATCCTCAGTGCAGAAAAATTTGAAATCCATGAATACATTTTTTGTAATATTCATGCATTTTCCATGAACTTTTTGAAGTACTCTCAGACTTTAAATTTATGCCATGCATCTTTATTTTCTTTTTAGTGTATTCTTTTTTTTTTTTTTTTTTTTTTTTTTTTGACAGGCAGAGTTAGCGTGAAAGCGAGAGGCAGAGAGACAGGTCTTCCTTCTGTTGGTTCATCCCCCAAATGGCCGCCACAGCCGGAGCGCTGCGCCGATCCAAAGCCAGCAGCCAGGTGCTTCCTCCGGGTCTCCCATGCAGGTGCAGGGCCCAAGCACTTGGGCCATCCTCCACTGCCTTCCCGGGCCACAGAGAGAGCTGGACTGGAAGAGGAGCAACCGGGACAGAATCCGGTCCCCCAACCGGGACTAGAACCTGGGGTGCTGGCGCTGCAGGCGGAGGATTAGCCTAGTGAGCTGCTGTGCCCACCTACTGTATTCTTTTTTAATCAAGGATATTTTATTTTTGGTACCAGCAGACATATCAACTGAAGATAAAATGAAGAAATACTATCATATGAAGTCATGTTTCAAGTCTATTATTTTAGCATTGATATTCAAACCTAATCAGTATTTTCAAAATTATACCCTATTCTTATATTTTCTTTGTTTGTATATGAATGGAATGGGAGAGGAAGCGGGAGATGGGATGGATGCATGTGGGAGGGAAGTTATGGGTGGGGGGAGCCACTGTAATCCAAAAGCTGTACTTTGGAAATTTATATTTGTTAAATAAAAGTTTAAAAAATTATCTGCAGTTCTGTTATAAGTCAACTTGACAACTAGTTTTATTCACCTGAATATGAAAATTTAATAGTTACAATTTGGGGAATCTTGCCATTAGGATTCTAATTTTCTGATATTTGAACAGCTCTGCTCTAAATAGATGCAAAATGTTCTTTACATACAAATTACAGTGAAATAATAAAGTTACGATCATTCTGGAATGCCAGTGCTGTGGCATAGTAGGTTAAGACTCTGCCTGACGCGCCAGCAACCCATATGGGTACTGGTTCGATTTCTGGCTGCTGTACCTGAGAAAGCAGTGGAAGATGGCCCAAGGGCTTGGGCCCCTGCACCCACATAGGAGACCTGGAAGAAGCTCCTGGCTGCAGGCTTCAGATCAGCTTAGTCTGGGCCGTTGTGGCCATGTGGGGAATGAACCAGTGGATGAAATACCTCTCTCTGTCTCTCTGTCTCTCTGTCTCTCTGTCTCTTTGTCTCTCTCTCTCTCTCTCTCTCTCTCTCTATATATATATATATATATATATATATATATATACATAAAACCCTGCCTCTCGAATAAACAAAACAAGTTAGAGCCCAGATAAGTTGCTTCCTTTGACCTATTTGTTTAGTAGCTATGTTCTGGCATGATGTGCTAGGCAATAACATAAGACTTTTGAAAATTTTCAAGATAAAGATTGCATTAAACAGCATTGCTCATTAAGAGGAAAGCTTTGACTGCAGTAATGTCTATAGTGACAATAAAACAAGAAGTTCGAAAATTAATGTATCTATTTTATAGGAAAATCAAATGATGATTCTCAAGTGGGAATGCAGTAAGGTGAGTTGCATATCTCTTCTAGAATTTTAGCAGGTCAGTCAATCCTTAATTAACTTTTCATCCTAACAGAAAAGTCCTTTCTGATGACAGACATCTCAGGAGACTCCATTTTCATTTTGACAGAATGCCAAGTATTCAAATAGACTGTTTATCTGACTCTAATACTTATAGGATTGTATGTGAGATGCAGAATGCATTTTTAACATTAGTATGAGTGTGTTGTCCTCTAAAAATAATTGCTGTCTCTGTAGTCAAGGCTTGTCAATCAAAGTCCACCTAGAACATTAATTATTTCAGTGCATACTTTTTCCTAACTTTGTCCAGGCTTTGTTTTCTTCCTCAGGTGCCACCAAAGGCTAAGGCAGAGATTTAACTAGCATGTCAAACACAACTCAAGCCTCCAGAATCTCAAGTTATTCTACACATCCTTTAGCAGAGTCTCCATGAAGCATTCCTAGTTTGCTATTTATTTTTAAATTATTCCTTTACTGAGTTCCCATAGGTTTAACAGTTATTTTCTAACGAATTTCTGCTGAGGAATGGCACACAGCTCAATAATTAAAAGCAAATAAATTAGAGGTAAATTTGGGCTAGAATCTGCCTTCTGCATCCTAGCCAGATAACTAAAGAACACTAAGTCTGATGTTGCCATTTTCACTGAGAAGTGGTACTTTCCTTGCTAATCTGGGGTTCTCTTCTGCTGGGTGGGCAGTATGAGAAGAATGTACTTCCTGCTCATTTGAGAATAGAAATGAACTTGAGTTTATCTTTGACTCACAAGACATGAGTAGTCACCAGGTGAGGGGGAGCCATAAGAGGTATTGTTCAGTTTCTTGGGAAGCAACCTGCTTGAGAAGTTGCAGGCTTTGGCATACCCCTTAGCCTGAAGGGTTCACATACACAGTACAATTACCCTGCAGGATCACCAGGAACTGCAGCATTTTTATAAGATAATGTATTTTATTCTATTAAGATATGTGCATTTTAGATGTACTTGTTATCACAGCACAGCCTTTCCTGATTTGACAGACACTGTTAAGTCACTTAAATTGCTCAGTATCTAGTCTTTAATCTTTACGAAGATGATAAGACTGCCATCACAGGTTTATGGTGATTATTGATGTAAAATTTCTTATTCAAATTACTTAGAAAAATAATTTTCCCATTAAGGCATCAAAAGCCACCACCTTTCTATTCCTATGTATAAAATATATGCAGTTTTATGATGGTGAATCTTATGAATATCAATATTCTATAATATTAATAATGACCTGATCTTTTTGAAGTCTATCTTGCATGATCTACCCCAAAAAAGTAAAACCTCTGCTGTCCTTATAAACTGAAATATTATTCAACCTTATTGGCAATTCCAGTATTTTTAGATAAACAAAAGCTGATGTATCCTACTGGAAATATTGATTGATCTATTCATTGGCTAATTTAACAAGTGTAATTTTAAAAAGTATATATAAGTATGAAACTATGTATGTAACTTCTTAATTTATTATCAAGTTTACTTCTGTTAGTGAACAAATTTTATAATATACTGCCTCAGTTCTCCACATGGTTAATTAAATGTGGCTTCTATCTATTTTCTGGGAAAGTCATAAGAACTTCTATTACCAATAATGCTAGTAAATGAGAAAAAGAGCAAAGGACAAAATCTCTTGCCATTGTAAGAACAAAGTAATTGTAAGAAAGGTTGAATTGGGAGGAAATGCCCAGGTTTAATGCTGAAGCTCCAAGTGTCGTATTGCCAAAGAGCAAGCAGAAAAAAAAAATAGTAAAGACAAAAATGTGAATAAGCACGGCACAAAACATGTGGATTTTTATTTGGGTTCTACATTTTTAAAAAATTCATTTATTTACATGTTCTGGATTTGTAAATAAGATATTTAGAACAATTTAAGATGTGTGTCAATATTAAAAAAGAATATTTTGTTTCAGATCATAAATATAAATGAGAAGCATAGTATTGTGTGGTAAGGGAGGAAAAAGTAAAAGGGAGGAAAAATGCAAAGTGTAAAATCAATGTTCAGAGAACAGAACCCAATAAGAAAAAATACACAAGAGAAGTGAGGATAGATAGGTAGACTTCATTTATATCAATCAGCTGTCATCACAATAATATTGCATAATAAACTCCCTCAAAATTCAATGTTACACAACAGTATGTATTATTCTGAAACACATATTTGAGTTGCTAGGGAGGCTGTGCTTTTTACGGAACTTATGAAAGGCTGAGGAAGTTTGATTGATCAAACCTGGGTTCAGTTGAAATTTGATCAAAATTGTAGGTGTGGCCCAAATCTGGTTAAATATTGTGGGGAGCAACTCGGACTAGACTGTTACTGGAATTAAGACTTATTCTATGCATCTGCTCTCCCACAATATGGTGCTGGGAGAGGAGGAAATAGCTTCTACACAGCTGCCTCCAGTTCAACCAATAAACAGCAGGACCTGCTCCTGATTGGAGGAGAGCAGCGTACTCGGCATGTGGGTAGCAGAGTTGGGATTGGTGGAAGAGGACTATAAAGGAGGAGAGAGACAACATGCACCAGGAACATCTATCTGAAGGAACACCTGAGCAGCCCCCGAGAGAGCCGGCCGGCGGTGTGCCGCTCCCCCGCGGAAGTGGGGAAAGTGGCCAGGGGGAACCGCCCTTCCACGGAGGTGGAAGGGACGGTAGCCAACCCGGGAAGAACCAGCAGCAAACCCGGGGAGGGCCGAGCAGACGAAAGAACAGCGCAGGGTCCTGTGTCGTTCCTCCGCGAAGAGGGGGAGCGACAAATATTAATCATGCTAGATCAGAGGCTATTGACGTAATAATGTGTCTGTATGTATATGTTGGCGTGTGGGGGGCAGTGTACGTATTGCAAGCCCTGAGAAGAGTGAATTGAGTCACAAATCACCCCTTACTAAGTTCAAAGATCAAATTGGCACAAGTAACTTTTTCCAATGTTCCATTAGTTGTCAAAGGAAAATCATATGGCCAAGTCTATAAAAATGTTAGGGTAGTATGGTGGAATGAGAAGGCCATGCCAAGATGGCTGCTGGCAACAGAAACTGCTTGGCTTCAGAAACCACATGACAATGGAGCCTGCCTGGCAACAAGCTGAGATTGGTTAGGGCATATACTGCCCTTGACCGGATTGGCTGTCTTGGCTATATAAGCTGCTGTACCAACTGAAATAAATGAGTCTGCAGGCTGCTTGCCTCTGGCTTGCTTTCATCCCGCTTGTGGGGTCTGTGTGATGACTCCGCACCTCTTGCCCCCACCACACTCCTTCTCTCAGAACGAATCCACCTCAACAGGGTAGTGCTCTCCTTTAATGTAAGTTAGAGTCATGTGCATTTTTGTGGAACAGTAAGCATGTTATCAAAAAGCACAGGGGCCAGCACTCTGGCTTAGTGGGTAAAGCCGCCACCTGCAGTGCCAGCATCCCACATGGGAACTGGTTCAAGTCCCAGCTGCTCCTCTTCTGATTCAGCTCTCTGCTATGGCAGGGTAAAGCAGTAGAAGATGGCCCAAGGCCTTGGGCCCCTGTAACTCTGTGGGAGACTTGGAAGAAGCTCCTGTCTTCTGGCTTCAGATCAGCTCAGCTCTGGCTGTTGCAGCCCTTGGGGAGTGAACTGGCAGATGGAAGGCCTCTTTCTCTCTCCTGCTCTGCCTCTCTATAACTCTGATTTCCAAATAAATAAATCTTTTTTATAAAGGACATTCATTGTCTAGGAATAGAATTACTTCCAGACTCATGGTAGATTACACAATACTGCAATTAATTACTTGTTACATATTTCATGATTGAAATTTGACTGCTGACAGCTTTTAAGCCACCATAACCTTTTTTTTTTTTTTGACAGGCAGAGTGGACAGTGAGAGAGAGACAGAGAGAAAGGTCTTCCTTTTGCCGTTGGTTCACCATCCAAAGGCCGCCGCAGCCAGCACACCGCGCTGATCTGATGGCAGGAGCCAGGTACTTATCCTGGTCTCCCATGGGTTGCAGGGCCCAAGCACTTGGGCCATCCTCCACTGCACTCCCTGGCCATAGCAGAGAGCTGGCCTGGAAGAGGGGCAACCAGGACACAATCTGGCACCCCGACCGGGACTAGAACCTGGTGTGCCAGCACTGCAAGGAGGAGGATTAGCCTAGTGAGCCAAGGCGCTGGCCACTATAACCTCTTGATTTTCCCTTCTGCCCTATATCTTAACACGTTTATTAGAACACCAAATATTACATCATTTGCTGTCAGCAGAAAGTTAAAAAATTCACCCCAATCTCTCCCTAACCAACATAAAAAACTTGAAGCTAGTTTCCAGTGGTTGAGAGTCAGTTGCTATCTCAAACCACTTTTAAATCAATGTGGGAAGCATGCCTAATTCTCTTCAGAAAGCCTAATTACAGTATTGTAATACTTAGCATTCAAAATATATTCTAGATAAAGGTTTCCGGTCTCCTTTGAAGTCTATCGGGTGGTTTCTCAAAATATATTCTAAGAACTATATGGGAAATTGAGTTGCTTTTTTTGTTTTTTTTTTTTTTGTTTTTTTTTTTTGGTTTTTTTTTTTTTTTTTGAGCCTCATCTAAAATCCAATGAGTCTGAGCTCTGGATTGCAAATAAACTCCATCAATAATTTTCACCAAATAAAGTTAGATAAATATTGCTTGAATACTTTTTATGTTAAATCTTATCTTTTACCTCCTAGTTTAGTCTCTTGTCTTATCAGAAAAGAACTATAATAATTATTTATGACAATTATTGTATTTTTCAGTATGATATGCATAATAATCGTTACTTATACAAATCTCATCAATATTGGTTAAAATCATCTATTTAGTAGCATTTATAATAACAATACTTAAAACACATAACCATATTTGCAGAGTATGTTTTCCCCAATAGAGCTTCATCTCTGTGACTGGAGAGACCATGTTGTCTTATTCACCACAGCAATTCAATATGTTCTAATTGGAAGTAATATCAGAGAGAAAAAAAGGAGTGAAGAATGCAACAGCACAAGAGAGAAAAAAAGAAGAGAAGAGACTGAGGGAATAAAGGAGGGAGTCATGGCTGGAAGGATAACAAAAATAGAAAGAAAAAGAACAGCAAGAAACAAAAAGAAGTACATACTGGATGATCTTGGAGTTCACCTGTATTTAAAAATATCTTGAAGCCTTAAGAGTGGCTGATGTTTTGGCATAATAATTTTGACAACTAGTGTTGTTGTTTGTGTCTCTTGACCTTTACTTCCCACCCATTTTGACCCATTCAGAATAGAGCATTTTCAGCATCCTTGTGTTGATAAATCACAGAAATCTCCAAATTGCAGTGTTTAGGTCACATCCTATGGTGGCCAACCCACAACACTTAAACTAAAATAGCTACCAAGTCAGGCCATGTTACCCTCATTTAGTTCTCTGCATTGCAGTCATGACTCTCTCATGTATTCTTGCCTATGTATTTGGTTACTCTTCATTTCCACAACCCATCTCCATTACTGTAGGATTTATGAGAAAGTATGGGCTATGAGTGACTAATTTGTTTCTCTATCTTCAGCACCAGAAACAATTCCTGAAACATGCTAAGCTCTTAATCTATGTTACATTTAAATGAATAAATGAACAAATAAAAGTAAAATCAGATTATTTTTGATTTATTATTTTAGAGTAGATTCTTCAACTCATGCCAAAGAATAGAAGTGTTAGAGAAATTTATATTGGCTAAAATATTTAAACAAGACAAGCTTATTTTGGAGTTCCAAATAGTCTTAAGAAATTAAGGAACCTCAAACTTCAAATTAATTTTGAAATCAATATTGATGAAAAGAATGCAGTATGCACTAAGTTTTCTTAACCCATAATAAAATAAAATTCAACCAGTTGAAAAGAGGAGAGAACTACCAAGGGGGTTGTGTTCTGATGGTACACTCATTTTTTTTTTTTTTTTTGACAGGCAGAGTTAGAGAGAGAGACAGAGAGACAGAGAGAAAGGTCTTCCTTTTTCCATTGGTTCACCCCCCAAATGGCCACTACAGCTGGCATGCTGCGGCCGGCACACTGTGCCGATCTGAAGGCAGGAGCCAGGTGCTTCCTCCCGGTCTCCCATGTGGGTGAAGGGCCCAAGTACTTGGGCCATCCTCCACTGCCTCCCTGGGCCACAGCAGAGAGCTGGACTGTAAGAGGAGCAACTGGGACAGAATCCGGCGCCCCAACTGGGACTAGAACCTGGGGTGCCGGCGCTACAGGCGGAGGATTAGCCAAGTGAGCTGCAGCGCCAGTCCCTGATGGTACATTCTCAGGATCCTTATGCACACAGTTGACTCTTTTTTTTTTACTTTTATTTAATGAATATAAATTTCCAAAGCACAGCTTATGGATTACAATGGCTTCCACCCCATAACGTCCCTCCCACCCGCAACCCTCCCCTTTCCCACTCCCTCTCCCCTTCCATTCACATCAAGATTCATTTTTGATTCTCTTTATATACAGAAGATCAGTTTAGCATACATTAAGTAAAGATTTCAACAGTTTGCTCCCACACAGAAACATAAAGTGAAAAATAATAGATGATTTTTTAAATGATGATGAAATCAGAGCAGACCTATTGTCATGTTTAATCCCAGTGAGAGTCAAGTTGGGAATTGATAATTTCTTCTTCTTTTTTTTTTTTTTTTTTTTACAGAAGATCAGTTTAGTATACATTAAGTAAAAATTTCAACAGTTTGCACCCCCCATAGAAACACAAAGCGAAATATACTGTTTGAGTACTCATTATAGCATTAAGTCTCAATGTACAGCACATTAAGGACAGAGATCCTACATGAGGAGTAAGTGCACAGTGACTCCTGTTGTTGACTTTACAAATTGACACTCCTGTTTATGGCATCAGTAATCTCCCTATGCTCCAGTCATGAGTTTCCAAGGCTATGGAAGTCTTTTGAGTTCTCCGACTCTTATCTTATTTAGACAAGGTCATAGTCAAAGTGGAGGTTCTCTCCTCCCTTCAGAGAAAGGTACCTCCTTCTTTGAAGACCACACAGTTGACTCTTGAGGACAAGCATTGACATCAGAGACTACCCAATCTTAGCCCAAAAGAACACCCTTTGTCAGTACTACCAATAGGTGAAATGAAGTAGAGATAGCCTCTACAGACCATCTTATCTCCCTTCAAATGAGCACTATATGTATATTCCCAGGCATCCACAGTAGCCAACAGCACATCTTTTGCAAGGTTATTGATTACATTTACCCCTAGCAGTGACACTTACTCATGATCCAAAAAGCTGTGTAAGCCCATCTGAAAATTTCATTTCAACTTACCCTGTTTAAATGGCAGAAAATATATGTATTTTGAGATACTGAAGTTGGACCTTGGACAGCTAATATGAGATATAGGTAGGGGTTATGTCATGAATCAAGCCTGAATGAAATCACTTTAAAATCTTGCAAAAAGCTTAAAACATCATCTCTTCCCATAATGCCAGCATGCAAATTAAGAGGGATAACATAGAAATAAGTCAGATCCATTATATGAATAAGTTTTATATTCTTATTTTCATATGGTTAGCATTAGAGTACACATAAGCCCCATGAAATCAGATCTTTAGTTTTAGCTTTCTTTGCAAAAATAACAGAGTAAAAGCATATAAATTTTTCAAATGGTAATGATTCCATTGAAATTCAGCGCAACAAACATTACCTATGGGATGAATGTATAACTTGTGGAATCAATGAGGGAACTGGGAAAGGAAATGTAGACGTAAAAAATTTAAAAACAAACAACAAACAAGGCCATAGGAAAATTCAGGACAGAACAAACAGGTCGAATGTTTACTGATATAAACATTATTAAACATACCATAAAGGTGATTTTGCTAACAGCAGTATCATATATGCCAGTATTCATTATAGTTAATGTTTTTAATCTTTAAATATCATGAAATTGCTCGGGTTAGTTTGAAAACAGCTGTGTGGCAATAGGGAATGTTTTATTTAGAACTTGTTTATCCGATAGTATTAATTATGCTGTCATTTAACATCATATTTTTATATCAGGGATGATACAGCAAAGTTTTTAAAAAGGAATAAATATCAGGGAAATTCACCCAGATAAATATTGGTAAAGCCACTGAGTATCCTACTTCTGCCCTATACTTGAAAAAAATGTTGATGACTCTTGAACTGAAAAATAATTTTGACCTCTAGGTCACACACAGAATTAGGCTGGGCTTCCAATATGCAGGTAACAAAAACATTTTGGAAGAAAAGGATAAAAGGGTTAAGTCCATTTTTGTAGCAACTATAACAATTTTTCACATACTCACTTTAGAAACGGAATTAAACCTAGTTGATTGCACTGGGGTCTAGATGTATCGTCATAATCTTTCCTGGGACACAAAAGATACACTGAATTATTTTAAGGAAACACTACACTCATCACTTAGAATTATTGATAACTATCTCTCTGATAAAAACTGATTCATAGAAAATTCAAATGTAAGAAATACATGATAATATTGAGCAATTTTGTTTGAATTACTCAGGAAACAGAATCAGCAATTTTTCAATTACTTTTTTACTGCCTTATTCCAATAACAACTCTTGGAAATATCAGAACACAAATTATCACATTTCTTAAAATACCTAAGAAATCAATTTGTATACAGTGGAACTTTATAAAAGGGAAAGCATGATTAGAAAATGATTTCCATGGTTATATGGAATTTCTAGGTTAGTGAGTAAGCAGACATTTAAAATAAAAGCCCTGAAAATAGAAAACAGAGCCCTGTATCAATCCAGTCTATTATGCATGCGTTGAAATGATAAAGGACATAGTTTTTAAAACTGAAATAAAGGAAATTAAGGCATGACCATATAACAGACTGTCCTCTGCACTATGCTAAGAGTTTACACAAGTTATTTAGTTATAAGTAAATCACATAAAAGTCTTTACAGTTACCAAATGTATTTATGACAAGCTGCATAAAAAGCATTTCACTGATATTATTCCTTCAGTCATTTTCAAGTAACTTTGTTTGTTTGTAGAGTATGTAACGTTTCAACTTAAAATATGGAACTCTCATTGGGCCAGAGCTGTGGCTTGGGGATTGAGCTGCTGCCTGGGATGCCAGTGTCTTGTATGGGAGCCACTTGAGCCCTGGCTACTCCACTTCTGGTCCAGTTCCTGCTAATGCATCTGGGAAAGCAGCAGAAGAGGGCCCAAGTTTTTGGCCCCTGCCACCTATATGGGAGATCTTGAAGAAGCTCCTGGTTCCTAGCCTTTTGGGGAATAAACTTGCAGATTAAAGATTCTCTGTCTCTAACTGTGCCTTAAAATTATATATATATATATATGCAGACTTCTAATAAGAAACAGGTTTATATGCTTGCATCCCACATTGGAGTACATGGTTTCAGATCCCACTCAGACTCTGGGAAACAGCACTCACAGCTCAAGTAATCCTCCTTCATGAGAGACTTGGATGGCATTCCTGGATTCCATTATAATCTGCAGCTGGTGGCGGTTGTAGGCTTTTAAGAAGAAAAAGCAAATGAGATTCTTTCTCTCTTTCTCTCTCTCTCTCTCCTTTTCTATCCCTCCCTCCCTCACTCTCAATTTTTTAAATTAAATATATGTTTCTATACTTTTTTCCATTACTATATATATATATATATAAATATATAAATATATATATATATATATATATAGTATATATGAATGGGTAGATCTTTCTTGAATGCACAACACCCAGAATGCACAGGCTAGGTAAGCTGCTCCCCATGAACCATAATGATTTAACAGGATCTACATATGTTCATATAAGTACATTACATTTCAAAGGCTTTTCCTATAGTATAACTTGGCTATTTAAAACTGTAATAGCTATTACGAGTGCTCTAATGGTGAGTTATTTTTGAAAAGGAATGACTGGAATTAATATTGTGTCTTCAGGACTTAGAATAGTACCTCTTGCAGATCACAACAGAAATAATAAAAGACTCTTAGAAATGTCTTGTTAGTTCTTTAACTTCCCAGCAACTTTACATTGACAGAGTCAAAACTAAACAAGCCGCATTTTGATTTTCAGATAAAATAAGATTCTTATTGGTTTTACATTTGCTTGGGTAGCACATAAATTGATTGTCAGCTACACCACAGTGTATTTTAATTATGTATTTTAAATTATAAAATTATGAAAATAAAATTTAAAGATTCTATAGTATTTATGTGAATGTAATTAAATAAAATAACTATCCAGTGCTTAAATAATTCTGTTTTATATTGTGTGAAACACCTCAGTATTTCCATAGCAAAACATTTTGTGTTTTCATTCAAAAACTCAATGATTTTCAAAAACTTTAAGAGATACATTTTAATTTTTGATGATATTTGATTTACCTTAATAACAGAGTCAGAATGCAGCAGAATGGGTTAAATAGATTGTCAGGAAAACCTGGTGGACATAGGGACTATTAAGACATTCTGTAGCTCGTCTACATAGAATACATGGATTCTGAATTTAAGGTATATTCAGAATCACACTTAAAATTAATTGTTTTGTTAATCCATTATTATAATAGCTACCCATCGTTCTTGAGTTCTTCATTTGCAGAGTAAATTTGTAATTGCAAAGAAAAATTTTTTCCATATAACATGTTCTTAAATTCCAATAATAGCTCACCAACTACCTGATAAAAATGAACAAAACATTTGGGTGCATAGTCACTACATAAAACATGACATACAAATGTTGAATATGTACATTAGCTTTTAGGGAAATGAAATACTATAAGAAACCTTTTAAAAAATAGTATTTAAAAAACCCACTAAAGGGTCCAGTGCTTTGGCACAGTGGGCTGCCTGGGGTGCTGGCATCCCATATGGGTACAGGTTCCTGTCCCAGCAGTTCCTCTTGCTATCCAGCTCTCTTTTATGGATTGGGAAAGCAGTGGAAGATGGCCCAAATACTTGGCCCTTACATGCATGTGGGATACCTAGAAGAAGCTCCTGGCTCCTGGCTTTGGCTTAGCCCATCAGTGGCTACTGAGGCCACTTGGGGAGTGAGACAGCAGATGGAAGACCTTTCTCTCTGTCTCTCCCTCTCTCTGTCTGTAACTCTGCCTCTCAAATAAATAACCAAAATCTTTGAAAAAAGAAAACACCCACTACAATACACATTGACAAGGATGCAAAACAATGAGAACTGTCATAAATTGCTGCTGTGAATTGAAAATGTCAACCATTTTTGAAAAATAATGTTTCCATTTCTAATAAAGTTAAAAATATACTTGCTATCAGAAATACCATTTCTCAGTATTTTTATGTTCATGTAATATATTAAGTGTTGATAGAACCTTTTCTCTCAATAGTGAAAATTAGAAACAACTGAAATTTCCATCAAGAGATGAATAGATTTTAAAAACCGTGGGATATCCTTACAATGGAATACTATTCTAATAATAATGACTTCAAATTATACTAGAGAAAGTAGCTATGTCTCAGTAAAAGAGCATATTTGTCCCATAGAAAAGTTACACTTAAACTCTAATTTTTCAGATTATATATAGTTTGAGGCTATGTAGTGATTGTCTGGGAAGAAAATTGTGATAATGAAATTGTCCTATACTTTAATTACAATGGTGGTTCCATTGGTATTTTTATTTGTTAAAAACTCAGCAAAATGTGTGCTTACAATGCATACTTTTATTTAAACCATAGCTCAAGAAAGCTGGTTAGAATAATTCCAGTCTTTGGAAAAGTAATAACTGTCATTACAATAAGGTAATTTGCTAAATAATATAATCAAATATATACATTTAGTTATTACAGGTTTTTTTTTTTAAGATTTATCAATTTTGGGGCCAGTGTTGTAGTGCAGCAAGTTAAAGCGCTGGCCTGATGCACCGGCATCCCATATGGGCGCCAGTTCTAGTTCCGGCTGCTCCTATTCCGATCCAGCTCTCTGCTATGGCCTGGGAAAGCAGTATAAGATGCCCCACGTCCTTGGGCCCCTGCACCTGCATGGGAGACCCAGAAGAAGCCCCTGACTTCAGACCGTCGCAGCTCTGGCCGTTGCGGCCATCTGGGGAGTAAACCATCTGATGCAAGACCTCTCTCTGTCTCTACCTCTCTCTGTAACTCTTTCAGATAAATAAAATAAATCTTTAAAAAAAGATTTATCATTTTTTTGTGAAAGTTAGAATTAGAGAGAGAGGGGGAGACACAGAGAGAGATCTTCCATCTCCTGGTTCACTCCCCAGAGAGTCATAAAAGATAGTGAGGTCAGGAGCCAGGAGCCTCTTCCAGGTCTCACATGTGAGTAGCAAGACACAAACACTTGGCCATCTTCTGCAGCTTTTCCCAGGCACATTAGCAGGGAGCTGAATCAGAAGAGGAGCAGTGGAGCTGGAACTGGGTCCATTTGGGATGCTGTCATTGCAGGTAGCAGCTCTACCCTATGCCACAGCACTGGCTCCTAGTGAAAATGTTGTCAAAAAATGATAACAATGTTAACATTTTTGAAAACTTACCACGAGAAGTATAACAATATTTTGTAATGCACAGTATATAAAACACTTTAAATGCATCAGCACTTTGAAAAATACCAGGTAATGGACTTGTGCAATGCAAAATTTAAAACTGAAGGATAGCGAAGTTATTAATCAGCTCATGTTCACAAAGTTATTCAGTGATGCATCAGGATATAAGATCCATGTCAGGCCAGCGCCGCAGCTCACTAGGCTAATGCTCTGCCTTGCGGCACCAGCACACCGGGTTCTAGTCCTGGTCGGGGCGCCGGATTCTGTCCCGGTTGCCCCTCTTCCAGGCCAGCCCTCTGCTGTGGCCAGGAAGTGCAGTGGAGGATGGCCCAGGTCCTTGGGCCCTGCACCCCATGGGAGACCAGGATAAGTACCTGGCTCCTGCCATCGGATCAGCGCAGTGCGCTGGCCACAGTGTCCCAGCCACGGCGGCCATTGGAGGGTGAACCAACGGCAAACGGAAGACCTTTCTCTCTGTCTCTCTCTCTCACTGTCCACTCTGCCTGTCAAAAAAAAAAAAAAAAAAAAAAAGAGAGAGAGAGATTAACATTGGACCTCTACTGTGACAATTCCTAATCTTGTGTTTTAAGTGCAAACTAGCATTTATTAGCTAACATTAGCATGAAGTAGTGCAGCCATGAGTATGCATTTGTTTGATTCAATTTGTTTTGACTTTACCAGTTTTGAATTGGAACTGCACCATTTTGTAGATGAAGGCAACTAAGTATATTGATGCACTTTTAAGCTTTCAAAACAGTGTTTAAAAAATTGCATTGATTTTATTTTCTTAAAACTCAGTTAAAAAAAGATGAAAATGTTCTTTCAAAAGTGGCATCTCAATGTGTTCCTGATTTTGTATATGGACTTGAGTTTTCTAACCAATAAAAAGTTGCTATCAAATATGATAAAAAATACATAAAATAAAGGCAGAGAGGATGCCTTTAAAAGCAAAACTAAATCTACTTTAAAATATATAAGATTGAGTCTTCTAATTAGCAGAAACCCAAATGTCACACCCTCATTAGGAAGTACTTCAGGAAGCACCTCCGTCCCTGTTTTGAAGTCTTTCATCCATCTCTTTCCGTTTTCTCCATTCGCAGCTTGAAAGGCTCCAGTCACCAGATTTTCTTTTCTAAGAGAAATTCAGCTCTCAACTGGTGAAAAACTACTGTCAGAGAGGTAGAAGTCCCAAACTAAGTAAAGTCAAAGGTTATTTCTTCAGCCCTAAAATATGTAGATTATTCAAAAACAATGATTTAAAGCGCTTTAAAAAAATTCAAGACTGTAATTAGTTCTTACAGGCTTAAAACCCTTTAACCTTGGTTGACCAGCACATGAGTTTAGAAGTGCTATAAATTGAGCTAATAATAATAATAATAAACCTGTATGAAAGTTTTTGGACAGAATAATAAAATGTTAACCAATTACTAGCTTATCATACTAGTGAGCAGTGTAAGCATAGGCACATCAGTAAATTTTAACCTTCCATATAGTTTTCAGATTTGGAAAAGGTAGGTGTTCTATTCCCAAACTTCATGCAATTATCAGTCATTGGCCAAAAATAAAAAATACTGTGTAAACTGTAATGACTCAAATCTCTTGTAGGCTCTCTGAGTGAACTTTAGAAATACGTGAATCAGGGCCAGCGCTGTGGAGCAGCTGGTTAAAGCCCTGGCCTAAGGCACTGGCATCTCATATGGGCGCCGGTTCTAGTCCCAGTTGCTCCTCTTCCAGTCCAACACTCTGCTGTTGTCTGGGAAAGCAGTAGAAGATGGCCCAAGTCCTCGGGCCCCTACACCTGCGTGGGAGACCCAGAAGAAGCTCCTGGTTCCTGGCTTTGGATCTGTGCAGTTCCGGCCATTGTGGCCATCTGGGGAGTGAACCAGCAGATGGAGGACCTCTCTCTCGGTCTCTGCCTCTCTGTAACTCTTTTTTTTTTTTCTTTTATTTATTTTTATTTTTTTAACTTTTATTTAATGAATATAAATTTCCAAAGCACAGCTTGTGGATTACAATGGCTTCCCCCCAATAACGTCCCTCCCACCCACAACCCTCCCCTTTCCCACTCCCGCTCCCCTTCCGTTCACATCAAGATTCATTTTCAATTCTCTTTATATACAGAAAATCAGTTTAGCATACATTAAGTAAAGATTTCAACAGTTTGCTCCCACATAGAAACATAAAGTGAAAAACACTGTTTGAGTATTAGTTATAGCATTAAATCTCAATGTACAGCACACTAAGGACAGAGATCCTACATGAGGAGTAAGTGCACAGTGACTCCTGTTGTTGACTTAACAAATTGACACTCTTGTTTATGGCATCAGTAATCACCCTAGGCTCTTGTCCTGAGCTGCCAAGCTATGGAAGCCCCCTGAGTTCACCGACTCTGATCATATTTAGACAAGGCCATGGTCAAAGTGGAAGTTCTCTCCTCCCTTCAGAGAAAGGTACCTCCTTCTTTGATGACCTGTTCTTTCCACTGGGATCTCACTCACAGAGATGTTTCATTTAGGTTTTTTTTGTTTTGTTTTGTTTTGTTTTTTTCCCCAGAGTGTCTTGGCTTTCCATGCCTGAAATACTCTCATGGGCTTTTCAGCCGGATCCGCATGCCATAAGGGCTGATTCTGAGGTCAGAGAGCTGTTTAGGACATCTGCCATTCTGATTTTGAAACCAATGCTGCAACCACAGTGGAACATTACCTGTAAATTTAAATTATTTTGAGCATTATTTTTAATATATACTGTAAAAATGTAAAATTTGCAGTTATTTTCATTTTTCTGATGGCTTAAATTGATTCATTGTATCTTTTTGTTTACTTGAATTTGGTATTTGTGTATGTTTTATTCATTATGTGCTATCACTGGGCCTATATTAGTTTTATATGTTGGTTGCAATATTTTTCCCACTAGAATTTGTTTCTACAATCTGTTCAAACAAAATAAAACCTTGGATTTAATTGATTATCCCCATTAAAATTCCAATAGTTACTGACAGAATAGAAACTATTAACAGACAAATGGAAAACAATTCTAACCGGTTTTATTCTTTTGTGCATTTTCAACTAAACACTTGACATCTTTAAAGCAAAGTTGAGACCTAAGTTTAAGAAAGAAAATTAAATGTAGTGAAAGATACTTGGAAATTAATTGAAAATAATAATCATTAGAATTTTGTTAAGTTGGGATTGGCATTGAGGGGTAGTAGGTTAAGCTGCTGCCAAGCTGCCTCCTACAATGCCAGCTTCCCATATGGGCCCCAGTGGAAGGAAGTGGCCACCCAAGAAGGAGGTGCTTTTCTCTGAAGGGAGGGGAGAACTTCCACTTTGCTTATGGTCTTGTCGAGCTAGTGGATCCAAAAGGTTTCCATAGCCAAGGCAACTCATATCAAGAGACTTGGGTGATCACAGATAAATATTTGATGAGTTAATTTTATCAATTTTATTGACACCACTTACAAATAAAGTTATATATATTTAAGGTGTACAACTTGATGCTTTAAGATCCATATATGTTGTGAATAATCAATGCATTTTAACTGTTAGAGCTAATTAACATATTTATGACACCTGTACAGTTACTATTTATATGTGAAGAACTGATGTAAGAGCTATCCTCTTAGTAAATTGTAAGTATACAATACAGTATTTCTGACTATATTCCTCATTTCATATATTAGATCTCCAGAAACGTTCTTGTCTTTTATAGTTGAAACTTTATACCCTCTGAACAATATGAACATATTTTTTCTTGCTCCCAGACCCTTCTACACATTTGGCTGGTTTAGATTCCATATATTGTCAGATTACACAATATTTACGTTTTAAGTCTGACTTATTTCACATGGTATAATACATTCCAGCTCCATGAATTTTGCTACAAATGGCAGATTTCCTTTCTTTTTAAAGGTTAATAATATTCCTTTTTGTCTATACATTTTTATAAATATATATTTCTTTATCTATTCATCTTTCAAGGAACAATTTAAATTGTTTCCATATCTTGACTATTGTGGATAATGCTGAAATGAACCTGGGCCTGCTGATACATTTTTATGATCCTTTTTTTCAGTTCCTTTGGATAAATATCAAGAAGTGAACACTGTGAGGCTAAGAACACTCAGAAAAGTCTCCATTCGCTCAGGCAGCTTTCCTGGGTCTTAGGAAACTCACTCCTTAGGGGTATTAGGATTCTGTTGCACATTGATGCTGATGCATAAGTAACAAATCTGTTTCAGGTAAGCTGATGTGTGTGATGAGGGCAGTTCTGGCTCACTGAATTCAGGCAAGTTGAAACTAGTGTTTGATGAAACTGATTTTTGGATTGCTCGATCCTATGGTAGTTTTATTTTTAGTTTTTGAAGAAGATTCATATTTTTATCATGACTGTAATAATGACTGGTAATAGCATTCCTAACGTGTGAAAAAATTATACCTCCTGTGTTTTCATTTACATTTTTCTGATAAGTAAAGATGTCAGACACATTTTAAAATTCCCATTGTCTATGAATTTCTCCTTTGGAGAATATGTATTTAGGTTCTTGCCCGATTTTTAATGAGATTTTTGGTTTTGGGCTATATGATGCCCTTATATATTTTGGATATCAACCCCTTCTAAAATATATGATTTGCAAATACTCCTTTCCTACTATGCAGGTTGACCTTTTATTTTGGTCTTTCCTTTGCAGTTGACAAGCCTCTTAATTTGATGTAACCTTCCACTTGTCTATTGTTCCTTTTGATTCCTGTGCTTTTCATACCATAGCCAAAAAAATATTGCCAAAGCGAATATCAACATTTTTGTCCATTTTTTCCTCTATTGTCTGTATTTTAATTTCCACATGTTTTGAATATTGCTTAACCTCCAGACAGGTTTAAATGTTTGTCAAATCCTTGCTGGGTAACAACAGAGGAAAGCTAGACTGATCTATTTAAAGAAATTTAACTTTTGACATCATAAACATTTAATGTGTTTACCTGCATGTAGCACTTACTTGTTGCTTACAGAAAAAGAAACTAATTGCTGTTAAATGAAAATCCATACTTTCTTTTTAAAAGATTCATCTGTCTATTTGAAAGGCAGAGTTACAGAGAGGCAGAGGCAGAGAAAGAGGACTTCATCTGCTGGTTCATTCCCCAAATGGCCGCAACAGCCGGTGCTGGGCCAATCTGAAGCCGGGGGCCTGGAGCTTCTTCCAGGTCCCTAGTGCAGGTTCAGGGACCCAAGTACCTGGGCCATTTTCTATTGATTTCCTAGGCTATAGCATAGAGCTGGATTGGAAGTGGAGCAGCTAAGTCTTGAACCAGTGCACATATGGGATGCAAGTACTACAGGTGGTGCTTTACCTACTACAACACAGCACTAGCCCCTGAAAACCCATCCTAATTGGTTTTATCATTCGTGTGAATTTTCCATAAAATATTTCCTGACATGACAATGTTATTTTGTTTACTTGCTGAATCTTTTATTTGTAGATCTAGCATTATGTGTGACTTATGTAGAATTCCAAACGCTTACTATTGCATATGAACAAATAGGAAACTTGTAAAGATAATGGGCGTAAGCTTGGAAAAACACTTTATAATTTGTGTTACCTTTCACATTAATCCATATATTCAACTTATCAACCATGGTACTGTGTCTCTGAATGTAAAATTATTTCACATAATTTCACATAAAGGCTTTATTAGAGAACTTACAAACTTGTGCTTAGATAAAAATGCAATCATAGGGGCTGAGGCTGTGGTGCAGTGGGTTAAGCCACGGCCTGCAGTGTCTGCATCTTATAATTAGCTCCACGTCTGATCTAGCTTCCTGCTAATATGCCTGGGAAAACAGTGGAAGAGGGCCCAAGTGACTGGGCCTCTGCACCCATGTGGGAAACTCAGAAGAAGCTCATGGCTCCTGGCTTCAGCCTGGCACAGTCCTGCTGTTGTGACCATTTGAGGAATAAACCAGCAGATGGAAGATTCTCTCTCTCTCTCCCCACCCATGTGTGTGCGCGTGTGTGTGTGTGTGTGTGTCTCATTCTCTCTGTAACTCTTTCAAATAAATAAGTAAATCTTTAAAAATGCAATTGTAAATTTGTGTGTGTGTTATTCTTTAAAGTAAAACATTAAAAAGTATAGCATGAATTAACTCAGGAACAGTGATAAATTAAAGAATTGAAAATATGTAAAATTTCAATGTACTTTTTATTGTGATAAATGTTCAAAATAAAGAATATTCATCCTAAAAAAGTAGAGCAACAAGACATAAACCCAGATGCATTCTGATTCATGGTGTTAGTGATGCAGAAGTAACAGTTAATATGGAAATGTTTGCAGGTAAGTCAAACGACACCAATTATAAAAAGTAATATAAAGTAATTTTCTATTCAATGATCGGTTTATGATTCAGCTTTTCAAGCATACATTCTTTTTTAAGGAATGCAGCTTTTGAGCTCTGCCTACAAAATTATGAAGCTATAAAATTTTAAGTCAACCATTATTAGAAAAGAGACAGATGAGAGACAAGTGTGTTAGCCCTGAAATTATTTTTCTTTTTTAAAAAAGATTTATTTTATTTATTTAAAAGGCAGAATTACAGAAGAGAGTGAGAGATAGAGGTAGATCTTCCATCCACTGGTTCACTCCCAAGCGCATTAGTAGAGGCTGGATCTGAAGTGGAACAGCCAGGACTTGAACTGGCACCCATATGTGATGCCAGTGTTGCAGGTGGCGGCTTACCTAGTTACACCACAATGCCTGGCCCTGGAATTATTAATAAGATTTCAATGTCAACATGTCATTGATACCCCATTAGTGATAACGTCTCATCCCCTTACATTTGCACCTAGTCATAATGCTTGCAAGCCATACCATGAACATAGTACCACCAAGAAAGTTTTCATATATAGTTTAGAATAAGAGGCAAGGAGGTGTAGAAGACATTTTAGAAGCAGTCCTTTAAAAATGGAATTCTAGGCCGGCGCCGCGGCTCAATAGGCTAACCCTCCACATGCGGCGCCAGCACACTGGGTTCTAGTCCAAGTCAGGGCGCTGGATTCTGTCCCGGTTGCTCCTCTTCCAGTCCAGCTCTCTGCTGTGGCCGGGGAGTGCAGTGGAGGATGGCCCAAGTCCTTGGGCCCTGCACCAGCATGGGAGACCAGGAGAACCACCTGTCTCCTGGCTTCGGATCAGTGCGCGCGCCAGCTGCAGCGGCCATTGGGGAGTGAACCAACGGAAAAGGAAGACCTTTCTCTCTCTCTCTCCCTCTCTCTCTCTCACTGTCAACTCTGCCTGTCCAAAAAAAAAAAAATGGAATTCTATAAGGCCATAAATATAAAGAGTTAAGCATCAAGAAATTGGTGTCATGTTGCCTTTAATGTTTGACTTTAAGTGCAATTTAAATGAGGAATTTAGCACAGCAGTTAACCTACCATCCTGGTTCACTCCTAATTCTTGCTTCCTTACAGTAGTTGTATGCCTACAAACCATGTGGGAGAACTGGATCAAGTTCCTAACTTCCAGCTTTGGCATGGCCCAACCCAGGTCATCGGGGGCATTTTAGGAGTTAACCAGCAGATGGATGTTCTATTTTTCTGTTTTTCTCTATCTCTCCCTATCTTTCATATAAGTTAAATTAATAAAATAAAGGCCAAATAAATAAAATTATAATCGAAGATATATTGTTTCATAATGGGCTTCTTATGCCATCTTATTTTATAGTCTAAATCTGAATATTTTAATAGGTTCAATGTAAGATTTGACATTAAAATTTGAGATAAAAGATCAATTGTTTTCCCAACAGTTTTCCTCTTTCTTTAAATTGTCATTGTTTTATAGAATAGTAAAAAGTAGAAAAAAGGCAACAAGATGCAGAGAACCAAATGAAATGTCTGGCAAATAAGAAATAGTAGGCTTTAATGTTATCAGTTTAGAAATGTCAGAATTATTTACTCTTCAGGGATCACATGTTGATGAGTTTTAAATTTTACTAAATCTGTGTTCTTTAGGACATCCTATGTAGCAATATAGCCATAGTGCATTATTGTTCTGAAAAAAGGTCATTTATTGTCCTTGGTGGTCAGAATATACAGCAGAAGACAGAAAATTGAATGTTTGTTCACGGTTCATGTCTTAGTGTGGAATTTCACAAGTCAGGTAATGCATTGTCATTATATCACCAGCTACTGACCTAGGACTGAAGTAATAAAACCAGTATACAAGTAAGATAAGATCTAGTTGCCAAAACTATATTAAATTGTTTTCCCAGAGAGAAATGAGGAACTCCGTGTATCTGATAGTATTGATTATGAACACATCATTATTGCATACACTACTAAGAAACATAGATAAATTACCAGTTGATAGAGGAAGATTTATTTATAATTGATGAGATCCATCCCTCCCAACGTATCACATTGTTTACAAATGGCCAGGAAGAGCTGAAGAGGTGGTGGAGTGTCTCAGGGAACCTCCAGGCTCTCAGAAAATTCTTTCCCCCGCCCAGCAAAATTAGTATCCAAACCAGAAAAGTGCTGATCATTGCATTGCAACTCATTGTGCCATGACTGCGTAAGTGTCACTCTGATGCAGAAAGCAGCCAAATGATGGCAGCAATGAACGCAGAACTATGAATTCCTCTGCCACATTATGTACCAGATAACGCATGCCTTTCCTCCACCTCATTTTCCCATTTCTCCCATTTTGTAATTCAACTCTCTATGTAGTACATTTGATTCTCCAAATTAAATTATGCCTGGGTTGCTAGATGCTGAACTACTCAGGATATGTAGCTCTATGTGTCCAGCTTATACAAAAATCAAAGAAATAATGTAGAAGGTTGGAGGTTGGAAATCATTGAATGAGCCAAATATAAGTCTGGAAGTAGGTCTGGACATTGAGAGATCATACACTACATGTCCTATTCCATTTTTACTATCAAGTACATAGGTGACACTGGAATAGAATATAGGGAGTGTAAGAGTTAGAATAAGGCCCCATTCTCCAGACAAGCCCATACTCTAATCCCTAAATCATGTGGCTATTTTATATTACAAGGAAAAATAAAATCAAGATTATAGATTGAATTAAAGCAGTTAACTAGCTGAGCCTTAAAATAGAGGGTTATCCTAGTTAGTAAGGTGGGCCAAACATAATTAAAAGAGTTATTAAAAGTAGAAGAGAAGCAGAAAAAGACAACCAGAGACAAATAACACTGTAGAACACAGGCCAAAGTGATGATGTACTGCTGACTTCTCAGATGGAGAGAGGGATCCCAAGCCAAGGAATCTTGGCAGTCTCTAGAAACTATAAAAAATGAATTACCACCTAGAATTTCAAAAGGAGCACAGTCCTTTCAGCTCCTGGTTTTTAGTCCGGAGGATCCCCACTAGACTTCTGACTTACAAAGCAACAAGGTGATTTTTATTGTTTTAAAAAAAGTCACTAAGTTTAAGGTAACTTGTTGCAGCAGCAACATAACCTAACATTGATGTAAAAAATACAAGTTTCTGTTTAGTTAACCTCAAACTGTACTTGTTAGAGGCATTACATTTTCTTTGTGGTCTTCTCATTACTTTGGGAATAATCTGTGTTCTCAAGGACATCACAGCCTAGTGAGCACCACACATCACTATAATAAGCTGTGATCAATGTCATAATTGAAGAAGTAAAAACCTGTGTGGTATGGCCGGCGCCGCGGCTCACTAGGCTAATCCTCCGCCTAGCGGCGCCGGCACACCGGGTTCTAGTCCCGGTCGGGGCGCCGGATTCTGTCCCGGTTGCCCCTCTTCCAGGCCAGCCCTCTGCTGTGGCCCGGGAGTGCAGTGGAAGATGGCCCAGGTGCTTGGGCCCTGCACCCCATGGGAGACCAGGAAAAGCACCTGGCTCCTGGCTCCTGCCATCGGATCAGCGCAGTGCGCCGGCTGCAGCGCGCCGGCCGCAGCGGCCATTGGAGGGTGAACCAGCGGCAAAGGAAGACCTTTCTCTCTGTCTCTCTCTCACTGTCCACTCTGCCTGTCAAAAAAAAAAAAACAAAAAACAAAAACAAAAACAAAAAACCTGTGTGGTCAAGGAGATTTACAGAAAGGGCATATTTCTGCTTTGTGTGTAGAGGACTATATTTCTGGGACTTTTGGAATTCTTATAGAGGTTAAATATGGGTTAGAATTCTGCTACCAAAAGCAGAAAAACCATCAGCTTTGTGTTCAGGTTAATCTTTCAGATATTTAGTTAAATGATCTGAAAATAATCACATCTTCAGTGAGGAATAGGCTGTATCAATTCTACTGCATTCATGCTCTAGCAAATACAGCTTCTGCACAGCTTTTTAAATATGGTGATTGATTTGCCACACAGTTTTTAAAATAGTGATAAGCATGATTACAAAACCAAAAGCATCTGTGAAGTACTAAAACTGTCCTTCTGGACCAATGTTTTGTAACAGAGAATGTTTTAATCAGTCTTAATACTTTGGGATTCTTCCCTAGCACAAGGCATTTCCCAAGGCTTCAAGGTCTATAATTGTTGCCCTACAGTGCTGTCATTATGATCCTCACCTAGGAATCCTCCTACCTCAATTTTCATGGGTGGAAGAATCTGAATAAGAAAGGAGGAACAGAATCAAATTGAGAGAGAAAACAAACTGTAGACATGAAGGTGCTGTCAAAGAAGTTCTGCAACTGAATCGATGTTAGCTTCATTTGTTCTTGCCTCGTTTGAGAGCTCAGATGAATTTTCTGAATTTGATAAGTGAATATTATTATTTATGAATTCACATAGGCATCTCATTGGGATATTTGTTTAACATAGATACATAAAATGTAAAGTTAACTATAATTATTTGCCATAAATACATAAAAATATTGATTAATGGTACATATTTTGTGTCCATTTTTATCACTGATATCCTAATATCAAAGACTATTAAAGCTGGAAAGATTCTCCCATATTATTGTTAAAACCCTTGTCGCTCCCCGTCTTCGTGGAGGAACGACACAGGACCCTGCGTTGTTCTTTCGGCTGCTCGGCCCTCCCCAGGTTTGCTGCTGGTTCTTCCCGGGTTGGCTGATGGTTCTTCCCGGGTTGGCTACCGTCCCTTGCTCCCTGGGCTAATCTGACGGATTCCAACCTGGAGGCCCACGTCTCTGCCTCTGGTTCCAGATTTTCGCCTCTTGTTCCCCGGGGCTGACTCTACGAATCCCAATATAACTTACGTCTCCGCCTCGGCCTGCCCCCGCGGCTTCATCCTCCCTAACATATTTTTCTCTACCCGGTATGTTTCCTAACTTTTCTTCCAACAATATTCCCCTCTCACTTCTCCTGGCTTCTCCCCACAGTCCATATCCGAGTCTAAGTTTCTTCTAGGTTTCACTTTCACTTTCAACCTGCAGTCCGTATCTAAGTCTAAGTTTCTTCTTGCTTTCACTTTAAATCCTAACTTCTTTCCCACAGTCCGTATCCGAGTCTATGCCTAGGCTTGCAATAGCTTCTTCTGGTACCTTTTCTGTCTGGCTTTTCCCTAGGCTCTTTGCTAGTCTCTCTCTCCGGTATTTTCCCACTTCTTCCCGCTTCTTCCCTCCTGGGTTTCCTATCCGAGTCACGGCACCATTATGTCGCTCCCCCTCTTCATGGAGGAACGACACTAAACCCTGCCTAGGCTTCATATCCGAGTCACGGCACCATTATGTCGCTCCTCGTCTTCATGGAGGAACGACACAGGACCCTGCGCTGTTCTTTCGTCTGCTCGGCCCTCCCCGGGTTTGCTGCTGGTTCTTCCCGGGTTGGCTACCGTCCCTTCCACCTCCGTGGAAGGGCGGTTCCCCCTGGCCACTTTCCCCACTTCCGCGGGGGAGCGGCACACCGCCGGCCGGCTCTCTCGGGGGCTGCACAGGTGTTCCTTCAGATAGATGTTCCCCGGTGCATGTTGTCTCTCTCCTCCTTTATAGTCCTCTTCCACCAATCCCAACTCTGCTACCCACACACCGAGTATGCTGCTCTCCTCCAATCAGGAGCAGGTCCTGCTGTTTATTGGTTGAACTGGAGGCAGCTGTGTAGAAGCTATTTCCTCCTCTCCCAGCGCCATATTGTGGGAGAGCAGATGCATAGAATAAGTCTTAATTCCAGTAACAGTCTAGCCCGAGTTGCTCCCAGTTGCTCCCCACAACCCTAGTAAGTGGATCAAAGTTGCTTGAGTCTGAAGCCTGGCTCAAACATTTCACCCTGAGTGACCACAGGCAAACTTGAAGTTGCTTTACTTTATTTTTTTTTTTTTTTTACATAAAATAGTATTAGAAAGAAGATTTGTAGAATTACCACAAGGACTATGAAAAGTGCTCAAGATCACCAATTATCATAGAAATGAAATTCAAAATCACAGTGAGTGAGTGTCAAGCTTGTTAGGATGGCTATGAAAAAAAAAGCAAGGGATATATAAAAAGGGAACATACATACCGTGCTGATTAGAACGTAAATTGGTATAGCTATTACGGAGAACAAAATGGAGGTACTTCAAATAAAAATAAAATCAGAACTACCATTTAACCAGCAATCTCACTTCTGGATACATATCTAAAAGAATTAAAATCAGTATCTCAAACAGCTATCTATACTCTTGTATATATTGTAGCATTTATTCACAGCAGCCAAGATATGGACATAACCTAGAAGTTCACTGACACATGAAAGGATAAAGAAAATGTGGCATATACATTAAATGGAATATTGTTAAACCTTAAAATTGATGGAACTTCTAGGGGTAGGCATTTGACATAATGGTTAAGACACTGCTTATGAAGCCTGCATCCCATATCAAAATGTCAGGGTTCAAATCTGACTCTGGTAATTCAAGGTCCCTGCTAATGCACATCCTGGGAAACAGCAGATATTGGCTCAAGTGGTTGAGTCCCTGCAACCTACCTTAAAGACCTGAACTGAGTTTCAGGCACCTGGATTTGGCCAGGCCCAGGCCCAGCCCTTGACATTGTGGACATCTGGAAAGTGAAACAGCCGATGGAAGACCAAGATATTTCTCTCTCTCTCTCTCCCTTTCTCTATTTCAAATAAAAATAAATAAATAAATGTTTTTAAATGAAGGAAATTCTTCCACTTGTGATAGCAATGACGGAGCTGGGGGACATTATGCTAGGTGAAATAATCAAGACAAGGAAAGAACTACTGTATATTCTTAATTAAATGCAGATTCTAATACAGTAAAACTGTAAAGCAGAAAGTAGAATAGAGGTTGCCAGGGGCCAGAGGGAGATGCAAATGGGAAGAAGTCCTTAAAAGAGTATAAAATTTAAATTATGCAAGACAAGTAAGTTCTAGAGATATTCTATGCAACACAGTACCTGTATGTCTATAGTTAATCATATTGTATAGTATATTTTAAATTTACTAAAAGGCTATATCTCATGTAAAATATTACATCACACACAAATAATAATTATAAACAAGAATAGAAGGAAACTTGGGGTGGTGTAAATGTATTTACAGCCTTGATAATGGTGATGCTTCCCCAAGTGCATACTTATTCCCAAATTCACTGAAATTATACACTAAATATATACAGATTTTTGTGTTAACCATACCTCAGTAAGCAATTAAAAATCATTCTTCACGTATAGGATTGTTTGAGGCTGAAATAAGTAAATATTGAGAGTTCTTTAAAATTGTGCCTGATACATAATAAGTGTCAACTGTTTGTTAAATTCAACAGAAGGTGAATCCAAGTAATCTTAATTTCACACAAGTTGTTAAAATTCTATAGCACTAATATTCTACCATTCTATGTTTAAACACATTTGAGGTATTTTCTTGTACAACTCTTTATATAATAAGTCAAGAAACAGTGGCACACAAAATTGATGCAAAAAGCCCCAACCCTCATAGAATGCACAATGACTGGCAGGTACAGATATTATACAAATGACTACAAGAGTAATCAGTGTTGAGAAAGAACAGACACACAGGGAATTCTTGGCAGATACATTATATATTTAAATGAAACCTATTTTAAGGTAAAAGTTAAAATAATTAGCAAATCATCCAGAATGTTATCAGTATCCAGATATTGGATATTTTCATAGGACTAAGTTATGGCACAACATTGAGGTATGTGCTGTGTGAAGAGAGCCTTTCTGCCAAGAAATCCTCATTATATTAAAAGTAAATTTATCTTCTGTTAAGTCTGTTTTCTCTAGTGTAGACTTTGGATGCAATTCATGATGTTAGCACTGCTGAAATAAAAAGAAACCACAATTCAACTTTATTTCTCAGACACTATGATATTCCATTCCATTTAAGGCAATTTTGAGGATTTTTATGGGAGCAAATTTGTAAAGTAGCAACTAGACAAAAAAAAAAAAAAGAGGAAAATTTGCCTGCCTGAAGAAAAAATGACCATGGGTAAATTGACAATTAAGTCTACACATTTAACTACAGAACATCTCATTAAATTTGACAGCTCCTGGTAATTCTATAGTTGGCAATAAGGCACGTTCTATGAGCTATGTTTGATTGAGATTTTTTAAAACCAGGCATTTTGAACTTTAAGAAAAATATATCATATTTTTCTTGTCCATCAGGTAGATTTGAGAACAAATATCCTTAGATACAAACTTAATTGGGTCTACATTACAAGGGATCATTTATAAATCTCTCACATTCAACAACATAGAGCAACAACAAGGGATAACGTCGATCCACCCATTTTGAAAGGTACTGAGAAGTAAGCAGAAGAGCAATTGAATTACTGCTCTGCATAGTAGTGTTACACTGTCTCTTTCCCAGAATAGGGATGATCAAGAAAGATAAAAAAAGTATTACCTACACTGGTGAATATTTAGTAACAAAGAACAGAATAACTCCTAGCTTGGTAAAGTCATAGGAAATGCACCATGGGGTATTGAATGGATTATAGAATCATTGGGTGTGTACACACAAACCAGACTGTCCTTTCAGGAAAGACTTCAAAGCACCAAAGGAGTCACTTCTTTCATGATAAGGAAAACATATTTGAATTTAAAAGCTGACATTAGAGATATTTCCCTACAACCTACAGACTTCCACTGCAACTTGAAAGCCCCTTCCATGAATATGAAGCTTATTGCTATCAGCTTCAGAAACATGCCATGATGATGCTTAGAAAGAGTTCTCTTGAGGCCTATGATGCTGCTTACTGAACACTGATGCCTCTGCTAATTGGACTGCAAATAAACAAATATGTAATTAAATAAGAACATGTAGGACCTCCAAACACCACTTACAAGCAGATTCCTCAGAAGCAGCAACATCCAGTTTCAGCAACACTGTCCACACTCCAAAATGCATGCAAATATTTTCCAATAACTCTGCAATTTTATCATGAAGGAACTACAAAAATGTGAAATTCCTCTTAAAGCCTTACATTTCAAATGATGCCACTGAAAAGAAGTTGGGAGAAATAAAGCAAACCAATTTCACATTATGAATTTTCACTGAAACACTCATAATACTTAATATTTGTTCACTGATGCTTTCCAAAAGACTGGTGGGTTAGTCTAGTAGATCAAGTTTCTAAGAAATCTGTTATTCTCTGTTCATACTTGTGATAAAGTACAAAAAGAACTAGCCCTGAATAATAATAAAAAAACTAATCCAAATCTATTGAGTTTCTAAATACAGATAGCAATAGTCATTTAGATAATGGAACAGTGGCTAGAAATGTTAATTTTTACATTATGTAATGGCTTCTAAGAAAGCATTTAAGAAAGAGTTCGTTACTGAAGTAAAATTGCTCCATTAGATCTTCCTAAGATGCACTTACCTTCTATCTTGTAGTCTGCCATCTCCCAAGGTATTGTCTTCTGAGTATGGACAAAGCTGGGTTTCAACTAAATCCTATTACAGTTTATTAAGAGGAAAATAAATTGTGAAAACAAACACACTCACTCCTGCTACCTTAAGATCCAGACCTAGAAATGTCATATACCAATTCCTTGCAAATTCTGTCAATGAGAATTTAATCATGTGATGATTCCAAACTGCAATAGAAATAGAAAAGTCATCTCTAGATGGGCTGTCTTACATTCAGCTAAAAATCTATAATCACAAAAAAGAAGAGTGCAGATATTAGTGGAGCAATATTATGTAAGCAGATAGGGATGGAAGGACTTTTGTTTTAGCAATAGCACTGAAATATCTGAATTCCCTTCAAATTTTTCTTAAAAGTGACAGAGTTGATTAACCACCAAAGCTTTTTTTAATAATCAACTAATTTAGATCATCACTTAATTTGTTTATTGAACATCATCTAGCAATAAATATCCCCAGTGATTGGAAAACTGTCACCAATCACTAGAGATTAGTTTTATTTCCCTTTTGAACATCTTAGCAGTACACTGTAGTAGGCAATGATATAATATGACCTCCACATTCTCATACCTTGGTGTGAACACTGTTTCCATCCCCTCTACTTGAATGCATAGATATGATTAATTTCATTCTTTTTGTGTGCGTATATCTCATAAATACAACATTAGGATGATTTCATTCTAAGTTAGATTATATTCAATGACAAAGTGAAGGCAATTTGCATATGCAATTTAGATTAAAAATCCTTAGATTTAATAAAAATTGATATTATCCTGGATAAGTATCATTTAATATGAGAAAACTCTGCACCCTTCATGAAAAGAGATTCTCCTGCTGACCTTCTGTAAGTAAGCTGCCATGTTTTGAGTGAAAGGTACCCTGTAGCAAAGCCACATGACATCTTCTTGGAACTAGGGAGGATCTTGGCAGGTATCTGAAAAGAAAACAGGGGCTTCCATCTCACCACCACAAAGAAGTTAATTCTGTCAACAACTACAGTGTTTGGAAGGGACCTCAGATAAGTTTATAGAGAACTGAGCTAGACTACATTCAGATTCCTGAACCAAGGTTTGTGTCAGGGAATATAGGTATTGTTCAAAGCCACTGAATTTGCAATAGTTTTTGCATCAATATAAATTAAATTACTTTGATTTTCAAAAAGTAAAGACACTTCATCATTTGCTATGACATGAATGAACCTGGAGGACATTATGCTAAGAGATATGAATCCAACACAGAAAGACAAATACTAAAGGATCTCATTTATATGAGGATCCTAAAACAGTCAAACCCATGGAAGCACAGAATAGAAAGGTGGCTGCCAAGGAATAATAGCAAAGGAAAAATATGGGTGATCACAAGGTACAGTCTCAAATATGCAAGAAAATAAGTCCTAAAGATCACCTAAACAGCATAGGGCCTGTCATTTATGCTGTTTAGGTGATCTTTAGGACTTATTTTCTTGGATATTTATAGTACGTAGTGGCCATCCCAGATTGTGCACACACACCAAGCAATTCTGGGGGTTGCTCTTCACCCAGTTAAAGGGGGTATCCACAGCAGGAACATGTGACTATAATAAATGTATATATACCCAATGTTATAGGGTACCTGGCTATTCAAAAGATCTGCTAATGGATCTAAAGGGAGACATAGATTCCAATACAGTAGTAACAAGGGACTTCAACACCACACTTTTTGTTGTTGTTGTTGTTGTTTTGTTTTGACAGGCAGAGTGGACAGTGAGAGAGAGAGAGAGAGAGAGAAAGGTCTTCCTTTTGCCGTTGGTTCACACCCCAGTGGCTGCTGCGGCCGGTGCACTGCGCTGATCCGAAGCCAGGAGCCAGGTGCTTCTCCTGGTCTCCCATGCGGGTGCAGGGCCCAAGGACTTGGGCGATCCTCCACTGCACTCCTTGGCCACAGCAGAGAGCTGGACAGGAAGAGGAGCGACCAGGACAGAATTCAGTGCCCTGACCTGGACTAGAACCCAGTGTGCCAGTTCCACAGGCAAAGGATTAGCCTATTGAGCCATGGAACTGGCTTAACACCCCACATTCATCAATGGATAGATCAACCACACAGAAAATCAAAGAGACAACAGAGTTAATCAACACAATAGATCAAATGGACCTAGCAGATAGCTGCAGAATTTTTCAACCCACAGTTGCAGAATGCATATCCTTCTCAACAGTATATGGAACTTCCTCCAGGATAGACGATATACAAGGCCATAAAATGAGTCTCAGCAAATTCAAAAAAATGAAAATCATACCATGCACTGTCTCTGTTAACAAAGGATTGAAGCTCAAACCCAACAATTCAAGAATCCCAAGAACATATGCAAACGCATGGAGACTGAACAACATGCTCCTAAATGAACAGTGGGTTATAAAAGAAATCAAAAGAGAAGTTAAAAAATTTATGGAAACAAACGAAAATGATATTACCTCATATCAAAACTTACGGGATACAGCAAAAGCAGTGTTACGAGGGAAGTTTATGTCAATTAGTGCCTACATCAAGAAATTTGAAAGTCACCAAATAAATGAGCTGTCAATGTATCTCAAGGAGTTAGAAAAAAACAACCACAACAAACCAAAGCGCAAATTAGTAGGAGGAAAGAGAGTATTAAATTTAAGGAAGAAATAAACAAAATTGAAAATAAGAGCTGTTTTTTTGAAAAAATAAAGAAAACTGACACACTATTGGACAAACTAAACAACAAAAAAAGAGGGAAAAGATGCAAATCAACAAAATCAAAGGTGAAAAAGGAAATATAACAACAGATACCACAGAAATAAAAAGAATTATAAAAAATTACTACAAAGAGCTATATGCCAACAAATAAGCAAACCTAGAAGAAATCGATAGATTCATTCCTGGACACATACAACCTACCTACATTGAGTCATGAAGACATAGAACCCCTAAACAGACCAATAACTGAAACAGAGATCGAATACCAACAGCTTCACTACTGAATTCTACCAGACATTTAAAGAAGAACTAGTTACAATTCTTCACAAGCTATTCAAAACATTGAGTGGGAGAGAATCCTCCCAAACTCTTTTTATGAAGCCAGCATCACCTTAATTCCTAAACATGAAAAAGATATGACAGAGAAAGAAAACTATAGACCAATATCCCTGATAAACACAGATGCAAAAATCCTCAACAAAATACTAGCCAATCGAATCCAACAACGCATCAGAAAGATCATTCACCTGGACCAAGTGGGATTTATCCCTAGCATGCAAGGATGGTTAAACATCCAAAAATCAATAAATGTGATTAACCACATTAATTACCAGAAGACAAAAACCATATGATTATCTAGATATATGCAGAGAAAGCATTTGACAAAATTCAACACCTTTTTATGATGAAAACCTTAAGCAAATTCAGTATAGAAGAAACATTCCTCAACATAATCAAAGCAATTTATAACAAACTCACAGCCAGCATCCTATTGAATGGGGAAAAATTAGAAGCATTCCCATTAAGATCCAGAACCAGACAAGGATGTGTACTCTCACCATTGCTATTTAATATAGTCCTGAAAGTTTTAGCCAGAGCCATCATGGAAGAAAAATAGTTCAAATAGATACAAATAGGGAAATAAATTCTCAAACTATTCCTATTTGCTGATGACCTGACCCTATATAGGGAACGCAAAGACTCCACAGAGAGACTGTTTGAACTCATAAAACAGTTTGGTAAAGTAGCAAAATATAAAATCAACACACAAAAATCAATAGCTTTTGTATACAAAGAAAATTCTAAGGCTGAGAAAGAACTTCTAAATTCAATCCCATTCACAATAACTAGAAAAAATTTAAATCCCTATGAATAAGTTTAACCAAGGGGTCAAAATCTCTACAATTAAAATTAGAAAGAAATAGAAGAAGACATTAACAAAATGGAAAAATCTTCCATGTTCATGGACTGGAAGAATTAATATCTTCAAATTGTCCATACTACTGAAAGTAATTTATAGATTCAATGCAATACCAATCAAAATATCAACAACATTCTTCTCAGATCTAGCAAAAAAAAATGATACTAAATGCTAAAATTCATATGGAAATACAAGAGACCCAGAATAGCTTAAGCAATCCTTTTTTTAAAAAAGATTTATTTTATTTATTTGAAAGACAGAGTTACAAAGAGAGGTAGAGACAGAGAGAGAGGTCTTCCATCTACTGGTTCACTCCCCAGATGACTGCAATGGCCAGAGCTGCGCCAATCTGTAGCCAGGAACCAGGAGCTTCTTCTGGGTCTCCCATGCAGGGGCCCAAGTCCTTAGGCCATCTTCTACTGCTTTTCCTGGCCATAGCAGAAAGCTGGATTGGAAGAAGAGCAGCTGGGACTACAATTGGTGCCTATATTGGATGCTGGTGCTTCAGGCCAGGGCTTTAACCTGCTGTGCCACAGGGCCATCCCCAGCTTAAGCAATCTTAAACAACAAAAATAAAGCTGGAAGCATCATAATACCAGACCTAAAGACATACTATAAGAAAGTTATAATCAAAACAGCCTGGTACTGGCACAAAAACAGACATGTGAACCAATGGAGCACAATAGAAACCCCAGAAATAAATGCACCCATCTACAACTAACTTATCTTTGACAGTAGAGCAAAAATCAACCCTGGAGCCAAGATAATGTGGATCTCCACATGCAGAAGTATGAAAAAAGATTCCTACTTCACACCTTACACAAAAATTCACTCATTATGGATTAGAGACCTAAATGCATGACATGATACCATCAAATTTTTAGAGAACATTGGAAAAACCCCATAAGACGTTGGCATAAGGAAAGACTTCTTGGAAAAGATCCCATAAGTACAGGTACTCAAAGCTAAAATTAACAAGTGGGATTACATCAAACTGAGAAGTTTCTGCACTGCAAAAGAAACACTCAGCAATATGAAGAGGCAACTGAAAAAATGGGAGAAAATATTTGCAAACTATGCAACTGACAAAAGGATTAAATTCTAGAATATATAAAGAGCTCAAGAAACTCAACAACAACAAAACAAACAATCCAATTAAGAAATGGGCAAAGGAACTGAACAAATATTTTTCAAAAGAGGAAAATCAAAGTCCAATATACACATGAAAAAATGCTCAAGATCACTATCAGGGGAATGCAAATCAAAACCACAATTAGGTTTCACCTCACCCTCATTAGAATGGTTCACATAGACAAATATACAAAAATGCTGGCAAGGTTGTGGGGAGAAGGGCACCTTAATCCACTGTTGGTGGGCATATAAACTGGTACAGCCACTGTAGGAGACAATATGGATATATCCTAGAAAGCTGAATATAGACCTACCATATTATCAAGCACCACCCTACTCCTGGAAATCTATCCAAAGGAAATGAAATTAGCATCTGAAAGTTATCTGTATCCCCATGCTCATTTCAGCTCAATTTACAATAGCCAAGATATGTAATTAATCCAGATATCCATCAACTAAAGACTGAATAAAGAAATTATGGTATCTATACTTTATGGAAAACTACACAGTGGTACAAAATGAAGTACTGTCATTTGCAACAAAATGGATGCAACTGGAAACCATTATACTTAGTGAAATAATACAGTCACAAAAGGACAAATACCATATGGTCTCTCTTATCTGTGGTAACTAATAGAGTACTCAAATGTAATCTATAGGAGTGAAACTGACACTTTGAGATGTGATGATTTTGAATAGCCCTTTACTTGACTGTTGGGAAACATTTTTCTTGTTTGTTTGTTTTTGATCTTTATTTCTTTTATTCTTCATAGTAATCAGTGAAATCTCTACTTGGTGTGGGTTTAATCTTATGAGTATAAAAAATAACTGAAAATTGATCTTTTTAAAAATACGAATGGGAAAGGAAGAGGAAGAAGGAAGAAAGGTGGGAGAATGGGTAGCAGGGAGGTGGGGGAGAAGAACAATCATGTTCTCAAATCTGTATATATTAAATGCATGAAGCTGTATTCCTTAAACAAAATAAAAAGATAATAATAAAAAGTTACATTGTATATTTAAAAATGGTCATTGGGTAGACTTTAATTGCTTTAATCAAAACAAAGGAAACAAAAAAATAAGGCAGAATGAAATTTTCTGATGTGATGGAAATGATTAGAACATCAATTATGGTGATGGTTTCTTAGGTGCATTCTTATCCCCAAACTAATATGGCTGTATTTATGTACAATTTTTGTTAATTATATCAAAATAAAATGGGTTTTAAAAAGGAGGAAATGAATATATATAGAAAATACAAAGGTTTTTTTTAAAGATTTACTGATTTATTTGAGAATCATGGGGGGGGGAGGAAAGAGAGACAGAGAAAAAAAGAGAGACTGACTTCCATCTGCTAGTTCAGTCTCCAAGTAGCTGCAACACTCAGGACGTTGCCAGGCCAAAGCCAGAAGCTAGGAGCTTCATCTGAGTCTGCCACACGAGTGTTATGGGTGAAAGTACTTGGGTCATCTTCCATTGCTTTTCCCAGGAGAGTAGCAGAGCTGGATTGGAAGTGGATCAGGCAGGACATGAATCAGCACCCATATAGAATACTCCAGTGTCACAGGTCATTTTATCTGCTATAGTATAGTGCCCCCCCTACAAATACTTTCAAACGTGAATTATCTATACATGCTTTTTAACTCAGAGGCATTTTATTAAAATCAATTAATTAATAATAGGGAGTTAGGAAACCAAAATATTTATCAATTTAATACATTTTTACCAATGTCATATTTTGATGCAATTTTGATCTCTATACACTTTTCATATAATAATACCAAAACCATGGAGCTACAAATTAAGATGATTCCAATTGAGGAAAATGTATAATACACTACCTAATTAGCTGAACCTAATCAGGTTTACTCGCTTTCAAAAAAAAAAAAAATCTGATACAATATTCAGTTCAAATGTAGATATTGAAATGTGACACATGAGCAGCAAGATGGTGGAATGAGAAGGTAGCACACTGATATTCCAGGAAGTGACAGTTTAATAAAAGTGGAGATACTGCAGGTTCAAGGAAGAGTAGGGGAAGAAACAGCAGAGGAAACTCTTCCAGAACTAGTGATTCACAGTGGACCTGCGTGGAGAGCGTGGGAGCCCACAGTTCGGGACACCAGTGGCAGACTCAACATACCAGTGCTAGAACGTGAGGTGAGCTGAACCTCAATAGCCCAAGACCCCGGCAGGCAAACAGAAAGAGGAGACTAGAGGGAACGAGGCTTGAAACCCCATGGGGAAAAGTTCACCAGGCTAACTAGAAGAGAGAGGAAAAAAAAAAAAAGTGACTGATACGGACACGAATTTCTCTCTCTCCGCTCACCCCTCAAAGACGAGCAAGACAAAGAGCAGGCGCCATTTCGGACATATGTCATAAGCAGGGTGACCTCAGGTCTGCAGTGGCCCTGAGCCTAGCAGAAAAACCTGACTCTGGGGGGGTGGGGTGTGAAATAACAGGAGATTAGGACCTAGTGAATGTGTGGTGCTAATGAACTGAGACAAAGAATATCTCCACAATGCCAAAAAAAATGCAGAAACCGAGGTAACAAGAACAAGAAAGACACTACAACACCCCCAAATGATAAAGACACCCCAATTCAAGATTATGAAGATGACGAGATAGAAGAAATGCAAGAAGAGGATCTCAAAAAATTGATAAAGACATTAAGAATTTCTCAAAAACAAATTCTTGATCTACAGAAATCGTTACTGGACAGGATAGAAAATCTCTCTCATGAAAATGAAATATTAAGGAGGAATCAAAAGGAAATGAAGCAACTAGTAGAACATGAAACTGTGATAGTGACAAGAAATCAATGAAATGAAGAATTCAATAGATCAAATGACAAACACATTAGAGAGCCTTACAAACAGAATGGGTGAAGCAGAAGAGAGAATATCAGACTTAGAAGACAGAGAACAGGAAAGGATACAGTCAAACCAAAGAAAAGAAGAAGAAATTAGAAATCTAAAAAATATTGTCGGGAATCTACAGGATATTATTAAAAAACCCAACATTCGGGTTCTAGGAGTTCCTGAAGGCATGGAGAGAGAGAAAGGATTAGAAGGCCTTTTTAGTGAGATATTAGCAGAAAATTTCCCAGGTTTGGAGAAGGACAGAGAAATCCTAGTACAGGAAGCTCATAGAAACCCTAGTAAACATGACCAAAAGAGATCCTCACCACGACACGTTGTAATTAAACTCTCCACAGTGAAACATAAAGAAAAGATCCTAAAATGTGCAAGAGAGAAAAGTCAGATTCCTCTCAGAGGATCTCCAATCAGACTCACAGCTGATTTCTCATCATAATCCCTGCAGGCTAGGAGGGAATGGCGATATATAGCCCAGGTACTAAGAGAGAAAAACTGCAAGCCCAGAATATTATATTCTGCAAAGCTCTCATTTGTGAATGAAGGTGAAATACAGACCTTTCATAGCAAACAGAAATTGAAAGAATTTGTCACCACTCATCCAGCCCTGCAAAAGATGCTTAAAGATGTGTTACACACAGAAACACAGAAACACGGACATCAATATGAAAGAAGGTAAATGAAGGAAACCAAGGAAGGAAACCTCACAGCAAAAGATCACAGGGAATTCAAAGCATATATTAGAACTTATCTTTGGCAAATGGCAGGGCAAAGTTACTACTTATCAAGTCACATTGAACGTGAATGGCCTGAACTGTCCAGTTAAAAGACACAGATTGGCTGATTGGGTTAAGGAACAAAACTCATCTATTTGCTGCTTACAAGAAACACATCTGTCTAACAAAGATGCATACATACTGAAAGTGAAAGGCTGGAAAAAGATATACCATGCCAACAGAAATGAAAAAAGAGCAGGCGTAGCCATCTTAATATCAGACAACATAAACTTTACCACAAAAACCGTTAAGAGAGACAAAGAGGGACACTACATAATGATTAAGGGATCAATTCAACAGGAAGATATAACGATTATCAATGTATATGCACCTAATTACAGGGCACCGGTTCATTTAAAAGATTTGATAAGGGACTTAAAGGGAGACTTAGACCCCAATACAATAGTACTGGGGGACTTCAATACTCCACTCTCAGAAATAGACAGATCATCCAGACAGAAGATCAACAAGGAGACAGTAGATTTAAATGGCACTATAGCCCAAATGGATCTAACAGATATCTACAAAACTTTCAATCCTACAGCTAAAGATTTTACATTCTTCTCAGCAGTACATGGAACCTTCTCTAGGATTGACCAAATATAGGCCATAAAGCAAGTCTCAGCAAATCCAAAAGAATTAGAATCATACCATGCAGCTTCTTAGACCATAAAGGAATGAAGTTGGAAATTAGCAACTGAGGAATCCCCAGAGCATAAGCAAACACATGGAGATTGAACAACATACTACTGAATGAACACTGGGTCATTGAAGACATTAAAAGAG
This sequence comes from Oryctolagus cuniculus, assembly GCF_051225735.1. Taxonomy (NCBI): domain Eukaryota; kingdom Metazoa; phylum Chordata; class Mammalia; order Lagomorpha; family Leporidae; genus Oryctolagus; species Oryctolagus cuniculus. The sequence goes on along the minus strand of NC_142868.1, from coordinate 38,632,136 downwards.
AAATCCAAAAGTTTCAGGAAGTTAATGAGGATAACCGCATAACATACCAAAACTTATGGGATACAGAAAAAGGAGTGTTAAGAGGAAAGTTTATATCAATAGGTGCCTACATCAAGAAATTGGAAAGGCACCATATAGATGAGCTTTCAATTCATCTCAAGGATCTAGAAAATCTGCAGCAAACCAGACCCAAATCTAGTAGGAGAAAAGAAATAATTAAAATCAGAGAAGAAATCAACAGGATTTAATCCAAAAAAACATTACAAAAACCAGCCAATCGATGAACTGATTTTTTGAAAAAATAAACAAAATTGACACCCCATTGGCCCAACTAACTAAAAAAAGAAGAGAAAAGACCCAAATCAATAAAATCAGAGATGAAAAAGGAAATGTAACAACAGACACCACAGAAATAAAAAGAATCATCAGAAATTACTACAAGGACTTGTATGCCAGCAAACAGGGAAACCTATCAGAAATGGATAGATTCCTGGACACATGCAACCTACCTAAATTGAACCAGGAAGACATCGAAAACCTAAACAGACACATAACTGAGACAGAAATTGAAACAGTAATAAAGGCCCTCCCAACAAAGAAAAGCCCAGGACCAGATGGATTCACTGCTGAATTCTACCAGACATTTAAAGAAGAACTACCTCCAATTCTTCTCAAATTATTCAGAACAATCGAAAAAGAGGGAATCCTCCCAAATTCTTTCAATGAAGCCAGCATCACCTTAATTCCTAAGCTGGAAAAAGATGCAGCATTGAAAGAGAATTACAGACCAATCTCCCTGGTGAACATAGATGCAAAAATCCTCAATAAAATTCTCGCCAATAGAATGCAACAACACATCAGAAAGATCATCCACCCAGACCAAGTGGGATTTATCCCTGGTATGCAGGGATGGTTCAACATTCGCAAATCAATCAATGTGATTCACCACATTAACAGACTGCAGAAGAAAAACCATATGATTATCTCAATAGACGCCTAAAAAGCATTTGATAAAATACAACACCCGTTCATGATGAAAACTCTAAGCCAACTGGGTATGGAAGGAACATTCCTCAATACAATCAAAGCTATTTATGAAAAAACCACAGCCAAATCCTATTGAATGGGGAAAAGTTGGAAGCATTTCCACTGAGATCTGGTACCAGACAGGGATGCCCACTCTCCCCACTGCTATTCAATATAGTTCTGGAAGTCTTAGCCACAACCATCAGGCAAGAAAAAGAAATTAAAGGGATATAAATTGGGAAGGAAGAACTCAAACTATCCTTCTTTGCACACTATATGATTCTTTATTTAGGTGATCCAAAGAACAAGACTATTGGAACTCATAGAAGATTTTGGCAAAGTAGCAGGATATAAAATCAATGCACAAAAATCAACAGCCTTTGTATACACAGGCAATGCCACGGCTGAGGAAGAACTTCTAAGATCAATCCCATTCACAACAGCTACAAAAACAATCCAATACCTTGGAATAAACTTAACCAAGGACGTTAAAGATCTCTATGATGAAAATTACAAAACCTTAAAGAAAGATAGAAGAGGATACCAAAAAATGGAGAAATCTTCCATGCTCATGGATTAGAAGATTCATTATATCAAAATATCCATTTTCCCCTCATAGAATGGCAGATGCCCTGAACAGTACTCTGGCCTCAGAATCAGCCCTTAAGGCATGTGGATCTGGCTCTAGAGCCCATCAGAGTATTTTAGGCATGGAAAGACAAGAACTCTGGCAAAAAAATGACCTAAATGAAAGATCTCTGCGAGTGAGATCCCAGTGGAAAGAACGGGCCATCAAAGAAGGAGGTACCTTTCTATGAAGGGAGGAGAGAACTTCCACTTTGACTATGACCTTGTCTAAACATGATAAGAGTCGGTGAACTCTTAAGGCTTACATAGCCTTGGCAACTCATGACTGGAGCCTAGGGTGATTACTGAGGCCATAAACAAAAGTGTCAATTTGTTAAGTAAACAACAGGAGTCACTGTGCACTTATTCCTCATGTAGGATCTCGGGCCTTAATGTGCCGTACATTGTGATTTAATGCTATAACTAGTACTCAAACAGTATTTTTCACTTTGTGTTTCTATGTGGGTGCAAACTGTTGAAATCTTTAATTAATATATACTAAACTGATCTTCTGTATATAAGAGAATCAAAAATGAATCTCGATGTTAATGGAAGGGGAGAAGCAATGAAAAAGGGGAGGGTTGTGTGTGGGAGGAAAGTTATTGGGGGGGGTGCCATTGTAATCCATAAGCTGTACTTTGCAAATTTATATTCATTAAATAAAAGTTAAAAAAAATGTCCATTCTCCCAAAAGCTATTTTCAGATTCAATGCAATACCAATCAAGATACCGAAGACCTTCTTCTCAGATCTGGAAAAAATGATGCTGAAATTCATATGGAGTCACCAGAGACCTCGAATAGCTAAAGCAATTTTGTAAAACAAAAACAAAGCCAGAGGCATTACAATACCAGATTTCAGGACATACTACAGGGCAGTTGTAATCAAAACAGCATGGTACTGGCACAGAAACAGATGGATAGACCAATGGAACAGAATTGAAACACCAGAAATCAATCCAAACATCTACAGCCACTTATATTTGATCAAGGATCCAAAACCAATCCCTGGAGTAAAGACAGTCTATTCAATAAATGGTGCTGGGAAAATTGGATTTCCATGTGCAGAATCATGAAGCAAGACCCCTACCTTTCACCTTACACAAAAATTCATTCAACATGGATTAAAGACTTAAATCTTTGACCTGACACCATCAAATTATTAGAGATTTGGAGAAACCATGCAAGATATAGGTTCCGGCAAAGAATTCCTAGAAAAGACCCTGGAGGTGCAGGCAGTCAAAGCCAAAATTAACATTTGGGATTGCATCAAATTGAGAAGTTTCTGTACTGCAAAATAAACAGTCAAAAGAGTGAAGAGGCAACCGACAGAATGGGAAAAAATATTTGCAAACTATGCAATAGATAAAGGGTTAATAACCAGAATCTAAAAAGAGATCAAGAAACTCCACAAAAACAAAACCAACAACCCACTTAAGAGATGGGCCAAGGACCTCAATAGACATTTTTCAAAAGAGGAAATCCAAATGGCCAACAGACATATGAAAAAATGTTCAAGATCACTAGCAATCAGGAAAATGCAAATCAAAACCACAATGAGGTTTCACCTCACCCCAGTTAGAATGGCTCACATGCAGAAATCTACCAACAACAGATGCTGGAGAGGATGTGGGGAAAAGGGGACACTAACCCACTATTGGTGGGAATGCAAACTGGTTAAGCCACTGTGGAAGTCAGTCTGGAGATTCCTCAGAAACCTGAATATAACCCTGCCATTCAACCCAGCCATCCCACTCCTTGGAATTTAACCAAATGAACTTAAATTCACAAACAAAAAAGCACTCTGCACCTTAATGTTTATTGCAGCTCAATTCACAATAGCTAAGACCTGTAACCAACCCAAATGCCCATCAACAGTAGACTGGATAAAGAAATTATGGGACATGTACTCTATAGAATACTATACAGCAGACAAAACCAATGAAATCCGGTCATTTACAACAAGATGGAGGAATCTGGAAAACATTATGCTGGAAAACATAATCTGGAAAACAATTAAGCCAGTCGCGAAGGGACAAATATCATATGTTCTCCCTGATTGGCGACAACTAACTGAGCACCAAAGAGGAAACCTGTTGAAGTGAAATGGACACTGGGAGAAACAGTGACTTGATCAGCTCTTTTACTGACTGTTGATGTACAATATAATACTTTATACATTTTAGTATTTTTTTCTTTTTTTTTTTGTTCTAGTACTATTGGTTGAACTCTGTAATTAACACACCATTATTCTTAGGTGTTTAAATTTTAACTGAAAAGTGATCCCTGTTAAATATAAGAGTGGGAATAAGAGAGGGAGGAGATGTACAATTTGGGACATGCTCAATTGGACTTGCCCCAAATGGTGGAGTTAGAAATGTGCCAGGGGATTCCAATACAATCCCATCAAGGTGGCATGTACCCATGCCATCTCACTAGTCACAGTGATCAACTTCAGTTCACAATTGATCACACTGATAGGTCTAAGAGTCAAAGGGATCACACAAACAAGACTAGTGTCTGCTAATACTAACTGATAGAATAAAAAAGGGAGAGAACAATCCATCATGGGAAGCAGGATACACAGCAGACTCATAGAATGGCAGATGTCCTAAATAGCACTCTGGCCTCAGAATCAGCCCTTAAGGCATTCGGATATGGCTGAAGAGCCCATGAGAGTATTTTAGGCATGGAAAGCCAAGACACTCTGGGGGGGAAAAAAAGAAGACCTAAATGAAAGATCTCTGCGAGTGAGATCCCAGTGGAAAGAACAGGGCCATCAAAGAAGGAGGTACCTTTCTCTGAAGGGAGGAGAGAACCTCCACTTTGATTATGACCCTGTCAGAATAAGATCGAAGTCGGCGAACTCAAGAGGCTTCCATAGCCTTGGCAAATCATGACTAGAGCCTAGGGAGATTACTGACGCCATAAACAAGAGTGTGAAATTGTTAAGTTATTTTACACTTTGTGTTTCTTTGTGGGTGCAAACTGATGAAATCTTTACTTAATATATACTAAATCGATCTTTTGTGTATAAAGATAATTGAAAATGAATCTTGCGGTGAATGGAATGGGAGAGGGAGCAGGAGATGGGAGGGGTGTGAATGGGAAGGAAATTATTGTGGGGGGAAGCCATTCTTATCCATAAACTGTATTTTGGAAATTTATATTTACTAAATAAAAAATAAATTAAAAAAAACTCAAAAGCAACAAAACAAACAACCCAGTTAAGAAGGGCAAAGGATTTAGACAAGCATTTTTCAAGAGAAGAAATCAAAATGGCCAACAGACACATGAAAAAAAAAATGCTCTGGATCACTAGCCATCAGGGAAATGCAAATCAAAACCACAATGAGGTTTCACCTCACCCAGATTAGAATGTCTTTCATACAGAAATCAACAAGCATCAAATACTGGCAAGGATATGGGTAAAAAGATACTCTAATCCACTGTTGGTGGGAAAGTAAACTGGTAAAGCCAAAGACAGCATGGAGATAACTCAGAAATCTGAATATAGATCTATCCTAAGTCCCAGCCATCCCACTCCTGGGAATTTACCCAAAGGAAATGAAATCAGTATATGAAATTGTTATTTGTACCCCCCTGTTTATTGCAGCTGAATTCACAATAGCTAATATATGGAATCAACCCAGATGCCCATCAACTGAGGACTGGATAAAGAAATTATGAAACTATGGAATACTACTCAGCAGTGAAATAAAAGTGAAATCTTGTTGTTTGCAACAAAATGTATGCAACTGGAAAGCATCACTTAGTGAAATAAGCCATTACCAAAAGGACAAATACTGTATGTTTTCCACTGATCTGTGGTAACTAATAGAGCACCTAAAAGGTAATCTATGGAAATGAAATTGACACTTTGATGTTCAATGACTTTGAACAGCCCTTGTCTCACCTGTTGAGTAACAGGTTTTTTTCTTATTATTTGTTGAACTCTTTACTTATTACAGAGTTAATTTTATGGGTATAAATTTAATTGAGAATAGATCTTAGAAGAAATAAGAGTCAGAATAGGAGAAGGAGAAAGAAGGGTCAGAGGGTGGATAGAGTGGGAAGAATCACTATGTTCCTAAAGTTGTACTTATGAAATGCATGAAATTTTTATACCTTAAATAAAAGGTTTCTGG